>NC_061514.1:330152409-330322037 GCF_022539505.1 Lolium rigidum | reverse complement strand
GTTTGTTTGCGAAAAACAACAGAGAACAGAGATTGCAGTAGATTGTATTTCAGATGTAAGACAATGGACCGGGGTCCACAGTTCACTAGTGGTGTCTCTCCAATAAGATAAATAGCATGTTGGGTGAACAAATTACAGTTGGGCAATTGACAAATAGAGAGGGCATAACAATGCACATACATATCATGATGACTAATATGAGATTTACTTAGGGAATTACGACACAGAACATAGACCGCTATCCAACATGCATCTATGCCTAAAAAGTCCACCTTCGGGTTAGCATCCGCACCCCTTCCAGTATTAAGTTGCAAACAACGGACAATTGCATTAAGTATCGTGCGTAATGTAATCAACACAAATATCCTTAGACAAAGCATTGATGTTTTATCCCTAGTGGCAACAACGACATCCATAACCTTAGAACTTTCTGTCACTCGTCCCGGATTCAATGGAGGCATGAACCCACTATCGAGCATAAATACTCCATCTTGGAGTTACAAGTATCAACTTGGCCGGAGCCTCTACTAGCAACGGAGAGCATGCAAGATCATAAACAACACATATATGATAGATCAATAATCAACTTGACATAGTATTCCATATTCATCGGATCCCAACAAACACAACATGTAGCATTACAAATAGATGATCTTGATCATGTTAGGCAGCTCACAAGATCTAAACATGATAGCACAAGAGGAGAAGACAACCATCTAGCTACTGCTATGAACCCATAGTCCAAGGATGAACTACTCACGCATAAATCCGGAGGCGGGCATGATGATGTAGAGTCCTCCGGTGATGATTCCCCTCTCCGGCAGGGTGCCGGAGGCGATCTCCTGAATCCCCGAGATGGGATTGGCGGCGGCGGCGTCACAGTAACTTTTCTCGTATCGTGGCTCTCGGTACTAGGGTTTTCGCGACGGAGAGAATAAATAGGCGAAGGGGCAGAGTCGGGGGCGCCCGAGGGGCCCACCCCATAGGGCGGCGCGGCCAGGGGCCCCACCGCGCCGCCTTGTGGGGTGGCCGCCTCGCGTCCCCTCTTCGTCTCCTCTTCGGACTTCTGGAAGGCTCCGTGAAAAATAAGACCGTGGGCTTTTGTTTCGTCCAATTCCGAGAATATTTCCTGTGTAAGATTTTTGAAACCAAAAACAGCAGAAAACAGGCGCTTCGGCATCTTGTTAATAGGTTAGTGCCGGAAAATGCATCAAAATGATATAAAGTGTATATAAAACATGTGAGTATTGTCATAAAACTAGCATGGAACATAAGAAATTATAGATACGTTTGAGACGTATCAAGCATCCCCAAGCTTAGTTCCTACTCGCCCTCGAGTAGGTAAACGATAACAAGGATAATTTCTGAAGTGACATGCTGCTATCATAATCTTGATCAATACTATTGTAAAGCATATGAGATGAATGAAGTGATTCAAAGCAATGGTAAAGATAATGACTAAACAACTGATCATATAGCAAAGACTTTTCATGAATAATACTTTCAAGACAAGCATCAATAAGTCTTGCATAAGAGTTAACTCACAAAGCAATATATTCTTAATAGAAGGTTTTGAAGCAACACAAAGGAAGATATAAGTTTCAGTAGTTGCTTTCAACTTCAACATGTATATCTCATGGATAATTGTCAACACAAAGTAATATGATGAATGCAAATAAGCAAGTATGTAAGAATCAATGCACACAGTTGACACAAGTGTTTGCTTCTAAGATAGAAAGAAGTAGGTAAACCGACTCAACATAAAGTAAAAGAAAGGCCCTTCGCAGAGGAAGCGGGGATTACTCATGTGCTAGAGCTTTTTATTTTGAAAACATGGAAACAATTTTGTCAACGGTAGTAATAATTAATATGTGTTATGCATAAAACATCCTATAAGTTGCAAGCCTCATGCATCGAATACCAATAGTGCTCACACCTTGTCCTAATTAGCTCGGATTTCCATAGATTGTCATTGCATTACATATGTTTCAACCAAGTGTCATAAAGGGGTACCTCTATGCCACCTGTACAAAGGTCCAAGGAGATAAATCGCATTTGATTTCTCGATTTTGATAGATCTCAACTTGAGGACATCCATACCCGGAAAAACATAGAAAACAGATAATGGACTCCTCTTTAATGATTAAGCATTCAACAACAGATAATATTCTCATAAGAGATTTGAGGATTAATGTCCAAACTGAAACTTCCACCATGATACATGGCTTTGGTTGGCGGCCCAATGTTCTTCTCTAACAATATGCATACTCAAACCATTTAATCATGATTTAATCACCCTTACTTCAGACAAGACGAACATGCATAGCAACTCACATGATATTCAACAAAGGTGTAACAGTTGATGGCGTCCCCGTAAACATGGTTACCGCTCAACAAGCAACTTATAAGAAATAAGATACATAAGCAACATATTCAATACCACAATAGTTTTTAAGCTATTTTCCCATGAGCTATGTATTGCAAAGACAAGGAATGAAATTTTAAAGGTAGCACACAAGCAATTTACTTGGAATGGCAGAGAAATACCAACTAGTAGGTAGTTATGGTGGACACAAATGGCATAAGTTTTGGCTCAAGGTTTTGGATGCACGAGAAGCATTCCCTCTCAGTACAAGGCTTTGGCTAACAAGGTTGTTTGAAGCAAACACAAGTATGAACCGGTACAGACAAAACTTACATAAGAACATATTGCAAGCATTATAAGACTCTACACTCGTCTCCTTGTTGTTCAAACACTTTTACCAGAAAATATCTAGACTTTTAGAGAGACCAATCATGCAAACCAAATTTCAACAAGCTCTACAGTAATTCTCCACTAATAGGTTCAAACTACATGATGCAAGAGCTTAAACATGATCTATTTGAGAGCTCAAAATAATTGCCAAGTATCAAATTATTCAAGACCATATTCCAATTACCACATGAAGCATTTTCTGTTTCCAACCAAATAGCAATGAACGAAGCGGTTTTCAACCTTCGCCATGAACATTAAAAGTAAAACTAAGAACACCAGTGTTCATATGAAACAGCGGAGAGTGTATCTCTCCCACACAAGGAATGCTAGGATCCGAATTTATTCAAACAAAAACAAAAACAAAAACATACAGACGCTCCAAGTAAAGCACATAAGATGTGACGGAATAAAAATATAGTTTCACTAGAGGTGACCTGATAAGTTGTCGATGAAGAAGGGGATGCCTTGGGCATCCCCAAGCTTAGATGCTTGAGTCTTCTTGAAATATGCAGGGATGAACCAAGGGGCATCCCCAAGCTTAGACTTTTCACTCTTCTTGATCATATTATATCATCCTCCTCTCTTGACCCTTGAAAACTTTCTCCACACCAAACTCAAAACAAACTCATTAGAGGGTTAGTGCATAATCAAAAATTCACATGTTCAGAGATGACACAATCATTCCCAATACTTCTGGACATTACCCAAAGCTACTGAAAGTTAATGGAGCAAAGAAATCCACTCAACACAGTAAAAGAGGCAATGTGAAATAAAAGGCAGAATCTATCAAAACAGAACAGTCCGTAAAGACGAATTTTTTAGAGGCACTTAACATGCTCAGATGAAGAAGCTAAAATTTAATGAAAGTTGCGTACATATCTGAGGATTACTCATGATTTTTCGCAGATTTTTCTGAGTTTCCTACGGAGAGATCTACTCAAATTCGTGACAGCTAGAAATCTGTTTCTGCGCAGAAATCCAAATCTAGTATCAACCTTACTATCAAAGACTTTACTTGACACAACAATGCAATAAAGTAAAGATAAGGAGAGGTTGCTACAGTAGTAACAACTTCCAAGACACAAAAATAAAACAAAAATTGCAGAAATAAAATAATGGGTTGTCTAACATAAGCGCTTTTCTTTAACGCCTTTCAGCTAGGCGTAGAAAGTGTAAATCAAGTAACATCAAGAGAGGAAACATCAACATCATGATTTTCCTTAAAAGTACAACTTGTCACAGTAGGTGTCTTAGATGCTTCATTATCTAAATTTCCCATAGTGGTACTAAGGGCTTTATTAATTTTAGGCTTATAATAATTCTTTGGCTTAGGCACCTTAGAGACATACATGAACTTTTGCTCCTTACCCACATAAGCTTTCTCCTTAAACTTAAGAGAAGAAAAAGTTGAACCCAAGGTTCCCATAGCTTCTTCAATCTCACCAATCCTATGGGTTTGATTATCATGGATAGCACAAGTTTCTAAGACAACAATTCTTTCATTAATTCCTCCTACAGATTTATCAAGTTTATCAGTATTATCAAGTAATATTCCCAATTTAGTCTCAACACTTGGAAGATTTTTCTCTATGGCCACCAACTTTTTCATGACATCTTCAAGAGAGATTTCAATTTTAGCTTCATTAACAGGTGGTATTCCAACTAGACTCTCAATAATGCAACTAGCTTCTAAAGCAGGAGTGCCTAGGAAATTACCTCCCGCAAGAGTATCAAGAACATATCTATTCCAGCTAGAGATACCAACATAAAAGTTCCTGAGGAGGATAGTAGTGGAGTATTTCTTAGTGCACCTATGATGAGCATCACTAATTCTATACCAAGCATCTTTAAAACTCTCTCCCCCTTGTTGCTTAAACGAACGAACTTCAACTTCAGGATTACTCATTTTAGCAGTAACAAAAATAAACTAAGCAAACTAAATTAAATAAAGTAAAGCAAGTAACTAATTTTTTTTGTGTTTTTGATATAAAGAAAGCAAAACAAACAACAAATAAAATAAAGTAAAGTAAAGCAAGACAATAAACAAAGTAAAGAGATTGGATGTGAGAGACTCCCCTTGCAGCGTGTCTTGATCTCCCCGGCAACGGTGCCAGAAAACAGTCTTGATGGCGCGTGATGCACACGTCCGTTGGGAACCCCAAGAGGAAGGTGTGATGCGCACAGCAGTAAGTTTTCCCTCAGAAAGAAACCAAGGTTATTGAACCAGGAGGAGATGAAGGCCACGTGAAGATTGTTGGTGAAGGAGTGTAGTGCGCAACACCAGGGATTACGGGGTCAACGTGGAACCTGCACAACACAATCAAAATACTTTGCCCCAACTTAACAGTGAGGTTGTCAATCTCACCGGCTTGCTGTAAACAAAGGATTAAACGTATGGTGTGGAGAATGATGTTTGTTTGCGAAGAACAACAGAGAACAGAGATTGCAGTAGATTGTATTTTACATGTAAGAGAATGGACCGGGGTCCACAGTTCACTAGTGGTGTCTCTCTAATAAGATAAATAGCATGTTGGGTGAACAAATTACAGTTGGGCAATTGACAAATAGAGAGGGCATAACAATGCACATACATATCATGATGACTAATATGAGATTTACTTAGGGCATTACGACAAAGAACATAGACCGCTATCCAGCATGCATCTATGCCTAAAAGGTCCACCTTCGGGTTAGCATCCGCACCCCTTCCACTATTAAGTTGCAAACAACAGACAATTGCATTAAGTACTGTGCGTAATGTAATCAACACAAATATCCTTACACAAAGCATTGATGTTTTATCCCTAGTGGCAACAGCACATCCATAACCTTAGAACTTTTTGTCACTGTCCCAGCATTCAATGGAGGCATGAACCCACTATCGAGTATAAATACTCCCTCTTGGAGTTACAAGTATCAACTTGACCGAGCCTCTACTAGCAACGGAGAGCATGCAAGATCATAAACAACACATATATGATAGATCAATAATCAACTTGACATAGTATTCCATATTCATCGGATCCCAACAAACACAACATGTAGCATTACAAATAGATGATCTTGATCATGTTAGGCAGCTCACAAGATCTAAACATGATAGCACAAGAGGAGAAGACAACCATCTAGCTACTGCTATGGACCCATAGTCCAAGGATGAACTACTCACGCATCAATCCGGAGGCGGGCATGATGATGTAGAGTCCTCCGGTGATGATTCCCCTCTTCGGCAGGGTCTCCTGAATCCCCCGAAATGGGATTGGCGGCGGCGGCGTCACAGTAACTTTTCTCGTATCGTGGCTCTCGGTACTAGGGTTTTCGCGACGGAGAGAATAAATAGGCGAAGGGGCAGAGTCGGGGGGCGCCCGAGGGGCCCACCCCATAGGGCGGCACGGCCAGGGGCCCCACCGCGCCGCCTTGTGGGGTGGCTGCCTCGCGTCCCCTCTTCGTCTCCTCTTCGGACTTCTGGAAGGCTCCGTGGAAAATAAGACCGTGGGCTTTTGTTTCGTCCAATTCCAAGAATATTTCCTGTGTAAGATTTCTGAAACCAAAAACAGCAGAAAACAGGAACTGGCGCTTCGGCATCTTGTTAATAGGTTAGTGACGGAAAATGCATCAAAATGATATAAAGTGTATATAAAACATGTGAGTATTGTCATAAAACTAGCATGGAACATAAGAAATTATAGATACGTTTGAGACGTATCAATCATGTAGTTTAAACCTATTAATGGAGAACTACCGTAGAGCTTGTTGAAATTCGGTTTGCATGATTGGTCTCTCTAAGGTCTAGATATTTTGTGGTAAAGGTTTTTGAGCAACAAGGAAGACAGTGTAGAGTCTTATAATGCTTGCAATATATTCTTATGTAAGTTTTGTTGTACCGGTTTATACTTGTGTTTGCTTCAAACAACCTTGCTAGCCAAAGCCTTGTACTGACAGGGAATGCTTCTCGTGCATCCAAAACCTTGAGCCAAAACCTATGCCATTTGTGTCCACCATAACTACCTACTATGTGGTATTTTTTTGCTATTCCAAGTAAATACTTCATGTGCTACCTTTAAACAATTCAAAACTTTATTACTCCTTATTTGTGTCAATGTTTTATAGCTCATGAGGAAGTATGTGGTGTTTTATCTTTCAATCTTGTTGGGCAGACTTTCACCAATGGACTAGTGGCATATACATCCGCTTATCCAATAATTTTGCAAAAAGAGTTGGCAACGGGGTGCTGATGGTGTGTAAGACACACGTCCGTTGGGAACCCCAAGAGGAAGGTGTGATGTGTACAGCGACAAGTTTTCCCTCAGTAAGAAACCAAGGTTATCGAACCAGTAGGAGTCAAGGAACACGTGAAGGTTGTTGGTGGCGGAGTGTAGTGCGGCGCAACACCAGGGATTCCGGCGCCAACGTGGAACCTTCACAACACAATCAAAGTACTTTGCCCCAATGTAACAGTGAGGTTGTCAATCTCACCGGCTTGCTAAAAACAAAGGATTAGATGTATAGTGTGGAAGATGATGTTTGTTTGCGAAGAACAGTAAGAACAAGTATTGCAGTAGATTGTATTTCAGATGTAAAGAATGGACCGGGGTCCACAGTTCACTAGTGGTGTCTCTCCCATAAGATAAATAGCATGTTGGGTGAACAAATTACAGTTGGGCAATTGACAAATAAAGAAGGCATAACAATGCACATACATATATCACGATGAGTACTATGAGATTTAATCAGGGCATTACGACAAAGTACATAGACCGCTATCCAGTATGCATCTATGCCTAAAAAGTCCACCTTCAGGTTATCATCCGAACCCCTTCCAGTATAAAGTTGCAAACAACAGACAATTGCATTAAGTATGGTGTGCGTAATGTAATCAACACAAATATCCTTAGACAAAGCATCGATGTTTTATTCCTAGTGGCAACAGCACATCCACAACCTTAGAACTTTCTGTCACTGTCCCAGATTCAATGGAGGCATGAACCCACTATCGAGCATAAATACCCCCTCTTGGAGTTACAAGTATCAACTTGGCCAGAGCCTCTACTAGCAATGGAGAGCATGCAAGAACATAAACAACACATATATGATAGATTGATAATCAACTTGACATAGTATTCAATATTCATCGGATCCCAACAAACACAACATGTAGCATTACAAATAGATGATCTTGATCATGATAGGCAACTCACAAGATCTAACATGATAACACAATGAGGAGAAGACAACCATCTAGCTACTGCTATGGACCCATAGTCCAGGGGTGAACTACTCACACATCGATCCGGAGGCGATCATGGTGATGAAGAGACCTCCGGGAGATGATTCCCCTCTCCGGCAGGGTGCCGGAGGCAATCTCCTGAATCCCCCGAGATGAGATTGGCGTCGGCGGCGTCTCTGGAAGGTTTTCCGTATCGTGGCTATCGGTACTGGGGTTTTCGCGACGAAGGCTTTAAGTAGGCGGAAGGGCGGAGTCGGAAGAGGCACGGGGGCCCCACACCATAGGGCGGAGCGGGCCCCTCCCTGGCCGCGCCGGCCTATGGGGTCGGCGCCCCGTGGCCCCACTTCGTTTCTCCCTCGGTCTTCTGGAAGCTTCGTGGAAAAATAAGACCCTGGGCGTTGATTTCGTCCAATTCCGAGAATATTTCCTTTGTAGGATTTCTGAAACCAAAAACAGCGAGAAAACGACAGCGGCTCTTCGGCATCTCGTCAATAGGTTAGTGCCGGAAAATGCATAAAAATGACATAAAGTGTGTATAAAACATGTGAGTATCATCATAAAAGTAGCATGGAACATAAGAAATTATAGATACGTTTGAGACGTATCAAGCATCCCCAAGCTTAGTTCCTACTCGCCCTCGAATAGGTAAACGATAACAAGGATAATTTCTGAAGTGACATGCTATCATAATTTTGATCAATACTATTGTAAAGCATATGAGATGAATGCAGCGATTCGAAGCAATGGTAAAGATAATGAGTAAACAAATGAATCATATAGCAAAGACTTTTCATGAATAATACTTTCAAGACAAGCATCAATAAGACTTGCATAAGAGTTAACTCATAAAGCAATAGATTCTTAGTAGAAAGCTTTGAAACAACACAAAGGAAGATATAAGTTTCAGCGGTTGCTTTCAACTTCAACATGTATATCTCATGGATAATTGTCAACATAAAGTAATATAACAAGTGCAATAGGTAAACATGTAAGAATCAATGCACACAGTTCATACAAATGTTTGCTTCTAAGATAGAAAGAAGTAGGTAAACTCACTCAACAATAAAGTAAAAGAATGGCCCTTCGCAGAGGGAAGCATGGATTACTATTTTTGTGCTATTGCTTTTCATTTTGAAAACATAGAAACAATTTTGTCAACGGTAGTAATAAATCATATGTGTTATGTATAAGATATCCTATAAGTTGCAAGCCTCATGCATAGTATACCAATAGTGCTCGCACCTTGTCCTAATTAGCTTGGATTAACATGGATTATTATTGCATAACATATGTTTCAACTAAGTGTCACAAAGGGGTACCTCTATGCCGCCTGTACAAAGGTATAAGAGAAAGATCGCATTTGATTTCTCGTTTTTGATTATTCTCAACTTAGACATCCATACCGGGACAACATAGACAACAGATAATGGACTCCTCTTTAATGCATAAGCATTCAACAACAGATAATATTCTCATAAGAGATTGAGGATTAATTGTCCAAACTGAAACTTCCACCATGGATCATGGCTTTAGTTAGCGGCCCAATGTTCTTCTCTAACAATATGCATACTCAAACCATTTTATCATGAAAATCGCCCTTACTTCAGACAAGACGAACATGCATAGCAACTCACATGATATTCAAGAAAGGTGTAATAGTTGATGGCGTCCCCAGAAGCATGGTTACCGCTCAACAAGCAACTTATTAAGAAATAAGATACATAAGTACATATTCTTCACCACAATAGTTTTTAAGGCTATTTTTCCATGAGCTATATATTGCAAAGACAAAGGATAGAATTTTTAAAGGTAGCACTCAAGTAATTTACTTTGGAATGGCAGAGAAATACCATGTAGTAGGTAGGTATGGTGGACACAAATGGCATAGTTTTTTGGCTCAAGGATTTGGATGCACGAGAATAATTCCTCTCAATACAAGGCTAGGCTAGCAAGGTTGTTTGAAGCAAACTCAAGTATAAAACGGTGCAGAAAAGCTTACATATGAACATATTGCAAGCATTATAAGACTTTACATCGTCTCCTTGTTGTTCAAACACCTTAACCAGAAAATATCTAGACTCTAGAGACCAATCATGCAAACCAAATTTTAACAAGCTCTATGTAGTTCTTCATTAATAGGTGCAAAGTACATGATGCAAGAGCTTAAACATGATCTATATGAGCACAACAATTGCCAAGTATCAAATTATTCAAGACATTATACCAATTACCACATGCAGCATTTTCTGTTTCCAACCATATAACAATGAACGAAGCAGTTTCAACCTTCGCCATGAACATTAAGAATAAAGCTAAAAACATATGTGTTCATACGAGACAGCGGAGCGTGTCTCTCTCCCAAACAAGGAATGCTAGGATCCGATTTTATTCAAACAAAAACAAACAGACGCTCCAAGTAAAGCACATAAGATGTGACCGAATAAAAATATAGTTTCACTAGAGGTGACCTGATAAGTTGTCGATGAAGAAGGGATGCCTTGGGCATCCCCAAGCTTAGATGCTTGAGTCTTCTTAAAATATGCAGGGATGAACCACGGGGCATCCCCAAGCTTAGACTTTTCACTCTTCTTGATCATATTGTATCATTCTCCTCTCTTGACCCTTGAAAACTTCCTCCACACCAAACTCAAAACAAACTCATTAGAGGGTTAGTGCATAATTGAAAATTCATATATTCAGAGGTGACATAATCATTCTTAACACTTCTGGACATTGCACAAAGCTACTGAAAGTTAATGGAACAAAGAAATCCATCAAACATAGCAAAACAGGCAATGCGAAATAAAAGGCAAAATCTGTCAAAACAGAACAGTCCGTAAAGATGAATTTTTCAGGGGCACTTAACTTGCTCAGATGAAAATTCCCAAATTGAATGAAAGTTGCGTACATATCTGAGGATCACGCACGTAAATTGGCAGATTTTTCTAAATTTCCTACAGAAGGGGCTGCTCAATTTCGTGACAGTAAGAAATCTGTTTCTGCGCAGTAATCCAAATCTAGTATTGACTTTACTATCAAAGACTTTACTTGGCACAACAATGCAATAAAATAAAGATAAGGAGAGGTTTCTACAGTAGTAACAACTTCCAAGACTCAAATATAAAACAAAAGTGCAGAAGTAAAATAATGGGTTGTCTCCCATAAGCGCTTTTCTTTAACGCCTTTCAGCTAGGCGCAGAAAGTGTGAATCAAGTATTGTCAAGAGACGAAGCATCAACATCATAATTTGTTCTAATAATAGAATCATAAGGTAACTTCATTCTCTTTCTAGGGAAGTGTTCTATACCTTTCTTAAGAGGAAATTGATATTTAATATTACCTTCCTTCATATCAATGGTAGCACCAACAGTTCGAAGAAAAGGTCTTCCCAATATAATAGGACAAGATGCATTGCATTCAATATCCAAGACAACAAAATCAATGGGGACAAGGTTATTGTTAACCATAATGCGAACATTATCAATCCTCCCCAAAGGTTTCTTTCTAGCATGATCAGCAAGATTAACATCCAAATAATAATTTTTCAATGGTGGCAAGTCAAGCATATCATAGATTTTCTTAGGCATAACAGAAATACTTGCACCAAGACCACATAAAGCATTACAATCAAAATCATTGACCCTCATCTTAATGATGGGCTCCCAACCATCTTCTAACTTCCTAGGAATAGAAGTTTCAAGTTTTAGTTTCTCCTCTCTAGCTTTTATGAGAGCACTTGTAATATGTTTTGTAAAGGCCAAATTTATAGCACTAGCATTGGGACTTTTAGCAAGTTTTTGTAAGAACTTTATAACTTCAGAGATGTGACAATCATAAAAATCTAAACCATTATGATCTACAGCAATGGGATCATTGTCCCTAATATTTTGAAAAAATTCAGCAGTTTTATCACAAGCAGTTTCAGCAGTTTTATCAGTTTCAGGCAATTTTGCACGCTTTGCACTAGGAGTAGAAACATTGCCAACACCAATTATTTTACCATTGATAGTAGGGGGTGTAGCAACATGTGAAGCATTAACATTACTAGTGGTGGTAATAGTCCAAACTTTAGCTACATTATTCTCTTTAGCAAGTTTTTCGTTTTCTTCTCTTTCCCATTTAGCATGCAATTCAGCCATCAATCTAATATTCTCATTAATTCGAACTTGGATGGCGTTTGCTGTAGTAAAAATTTTATTATCATTATCCTTATTAGGCATAACTTTCAATTTTAAAAGATCAACATCAGAGGCAAGTCTATCAACCTTAGAAGCAAGAATATCAATTTTATCAAGCTTTTCTTCAACAGATTTGTTAAAAGAAGTTTGTGTACTAATAAATTCTTTAAGCATGGCTTCAAGACCAGGGGGTACACTCCTATTATTGTTGTAAGAATTCCCATAAGAATTACCATAACCATTACCATTAGCAGAAGGATATGGCCTGTTGTTACCAGAATTATTCCTATAAGCATTGTTGTTGAAATTATTACTTTTAATGAAGTTCACATCAACATGCTATTCTTGGGCAACCAATGAAGCTAAAGGAACATTATTAGGATCAACATTAGATCTACCATTCACAAGCATAGACATTATAGCATCAATCTTATCACTGAAGGAGGAGGTTTCTTCAACAGAATTTACCTTCTTACCTTGTGGAGCTCTTTCCGTGTGCCATTCAGAGTAATTTATCATCATATTATCAAGAAGATTTGTTGCTGACCCCAAAGTGATGGACATAAAGGTACCTCCAGCAGCTGAATCCAATAGGTTCCGCGAAGAAAAATTCAATCCTGCATAGAAGGTTTGGATGATCATCCAAGTAGTTAGTCCATGGGTAGGGCAATTCTTCACCAAAGATTTCATTCTCTCCCATGCTTGAGCAACATGTTCATTATCTAATTGCTTAAAATTCATTATGCTACTTCTCAAAGATATAATTTTAGCGGGAGGATAATATCTACCAATAAAAGCATCCTTACATTTAGTCCATGAATCAATACTATTTCTAGGCAAGAGATAGCAACCAATCTTTAGCTCTTCCTCTCAAGGAGAAAGGAAACAATTTTAATTTTATAATGTCACCATCTACATCCTTATACTTTTGCATTTCACATAGTTCAACAAAATTATTAAGATGGGCAGCGAGCATCATCGGAACTAACACCAGAAAATTGCTCTCTCATAACAAGATTTAGTAAAGCAGGTTTAATTTCAAAAAATTCTGTTGTAGTAGCAGGCGGAGCAATAGGTGTGCATAGGAAATCATTATTATTTGTGCTAGTGAAGTCACACAACTTAGTATTCTCAACAGTACCCATTTTAGCAGTAGTAAATAAAACAAACTAAATAAAGTAAATGCAAGTAACTAATTTTTTTGTGTTTTTAATATGGAGAGCGCAAACAAGACAGTAAATAAAGTAAATCTAGCAACTAATTTTTTTTGTATTTTTGATATAGAAAGCAAACAAAGCAGTAAATAAAATAAAGTAAAGCAAAACAAAAACAAAGTAAAGAGATTGGATGTGGGAGACTCCCCTTGCAGCGTGTCTTGATCTCCCCGGCAACGGCGCCAGAAAACTAGCTGCTGGCGTGCAGTTGACGTGGGAGTTAGAAATCTCTGTGGTGTAACTTTTCTTCAGGTCCCCGGCAACGGCGCCAGAAAACTGTCTTGATGGCGTGTAAGACACACGTCCGTTGGGAACCCCAAGAGGAAGGTGTGATGTGTACAGCGACAAGTTTTCCCTCAGTAAGAAACCAAGGTTATCGAACCAGTAGGAGTCAAAGAACACGTGAAGGTTGTTGGTGACGGAGTGTAGTGCGGCGCAACACCAGGGATTCCGGCGCCAACGTGGAACTTGCACAACACAATCAAAGTACTTTGCCCCAACGTAACAGTGAGGTTGTCAATCTCACCGGCTTGCTGAAAACAAAGGATTAGATGTATAGTGTGGAAGATGATGTTTGTTTGCGAAGAATAGTAAGAACAAGTATTGCAGTAGATTGTATTTCAGATGTAAAGAATGGACCGGGGTCCACAGTTCACTAGTGGTGTCTCTCCCATAAGATAAATAGCATGTTGGGTGAACAAATTACAGTTGGGCAATTGACAAATAAAGAAGGCATAACAATGCACATACATATATCACGATGAGTACTATGAGATTTAATCGGGGCATTACGACAAAGTACATAGACCGCTATCCGGCATGCATCTATGCCTAAAAAGTCCACCTTCGGGTTATCATCCGAACCCCTTCCGGTATTAAGTTGCAAACAACGAGACAATTGCATTAAGTATGGTGCGTAATGTAATCAACACAAATATCCTTAGACAAAGCATCGATGTTTTATCCCTAGTGGCAATAGCACATCCACAACCTTAGAACTTTCTGTCACTGTCCCAGATTCAATGGAGGCATGAACCCACTATCGAGCATAAATACCTCCTCTTGGAGTTACAAGTATCAACTTGGCCAGAGCCTCTACTAGCAACGGAGAGCATGCAAGAACATAAACAACACATATATGATAGATTGATAATCAACTTGACATAGTATTCAATATTCATCGGATCCCAACAAACACAACATGCAGCATTACAAATAGATGATCTTGATCATGATAGGCAGCTCACAAGATCTAACATGATAGCACAATGAGGAGAAGACAACCATCTAGCTACTGCTATGGACCCATAGTCCAGGGGTGAACTACTCACACATCGATCCGGAGGCGATCATGGTGATGAAGAGACCTCCGGGAGATGATTCCCCTCTCCGGTAGGGTGCCGGATGCGATCTCCTGAATCCCCCGAGATGGGATTGGCGGCGGCGGCGTCTCTGGAAGGTTTTCCGTATCGTGGCTCTCGGTACTGGGTTTGTCGCGACGAAGGCTTTAAGTAGGCGGAAGGGCGGAGTCGGAAGAGGCACGGGGGCCCCACACCATAGGGCGGCGCGGGCCCCTCCCTGGCCACGCAAGCCTATGGGGTCGGCGCCCCGTGGCCCCACTTCGTTTCTCCCTCGGTCTTCTGGAAGCTTCGTGGAAAAATAAGACCCTGGGCGTTGATTTCGTCCAATTCCGAGAATATTTCCTTTGTAGGATTTCTGAAACCAAAAACAGCAGAAAACGACAAGCGGCTCTTCGGCATCTCGTCAATAGGTTAGTGCCGGAAAATGCATAAAAATGACATAAAGTGTGTATAAAACATGTGAGTATCATCATAAAAGTAGCATGGAACATAAGAAATTATAGATACGTTTGAGACGTACCAGGTGCCCAGCCCCAATTAATTAACTTTCATTAATAATTCTGTTTACATGTTTTGCCCTGATTTATCAGTAAGCAACTTAATTTTGCTATAGACACTCCTCCATGGTATGTGTAATGTTGGAAGGCACCCGAGGATTCGGTTAGCCATGGCTTGTGAAAGCAAAAGGTTGGGAGGAGTGTCATCTATAAATAAAACTAAAATACATGTGTAAACAAAAGAGAAGAGGGATGATCTACCTTGCTGGTAGAGATAACGTCCTTCATGGGAGCCGCCCTTTGAAAGTCTGTTTGACAAGGGGGTTAGAGTGCCCACTACCATTCGTTGACAACAACAAACACCTCTCAAAACTTTATTTTTATGCTCTCTATATGATTTCAAAACTTGAAAAGCTCTAGCACATGATTTAATCCCTGCTTCCCTCTGCGAAGGGCCTTTCTTTTACTTTATGTTGAGTCAGTTTACCTACTTCTTTCTATCTTAGAAGCAAACACTTGTGTCAATTGTGTGCATTGATTCTTACATGCTTGCTTATTGCACTTATTATATTACTTTGTGTTGACAATTATCCATGAGATATGCATGTTGAAAGTTGAAAGCAATTGCTGAAACTTAAATCTTCCTTTGTGTTGCTTCAAAACCTTGTATTAAGAATCTATTGCTTTATGAGTTAACTCTTATGCAAGACTTTTTTATGCTTGTCTTGAAAGTACTATTCATGAAAAGTTTTTGCTATATGATTCAGTTGTTTAGTCATTATCTTTTTGTTAGCAAACTATAGACCATTGCTTTGAGTCACTTCATTCATCTCATATGCTTTACAATAGTATTGATCAAGATTATGTTGGTAGCATGTCACTTCAGAAATTATTCTTTTTATCGTTTACCTACTCGAGGGCGAGTAGGAACTAAGCTTGGGGATGCTTGATACGTCTCCAACGTATCTATAATTTCTTATGTTCCATGCTAGTTTTATGACAATACCTACTTGTTTTATTCACACTTTATAATGTTTTTATGCATTTTCTGAGACTAACCTATTAACAAGATGCCACGGTGCCGGTTCTCATTTTCTGCTGTTTTTGATTTCAGAAAAGTTGTTTTACAAATATTCTCGGAATTGGACGAAACAAAAGCCCACGGCCCTATTTTCCACGGAGTGTTCCAGAAGACCGAAGAGGAGTCGAGGAAGGCCAGCAGGGGGCCCTCCCCATAAGGCGGCGGGGGGCCCCACTGCCGCGCCAAGACGTGGGGAGGGAGCCCCCTGGCTCCCCCGACGCTGCCCCTTCGCCTATTTATTCCTTCGTCCCCGAAAACCCTAGTACGGAGAGCCAAAATACCAGAACAGTTCCAGAGACGCCGCCGCCGTCAACCCTAACTCGGGGGTTCAGAAGATCTCCTCCGGCACCCTGCCGGAGAGGGGAATCATCACCGGAGGGCTCTACATCACCATGCCCGCCCTCCGGACTGATGCGTGAGTAGTTCATCCTTGGACTACGGGTCCATAGCAGTAGCTAGATGGTTGTCTTCTCCTATTGTGCCATCATGTTTAGATCTTGTGAGCTGCCTATCATGATCAAGATCATCTATTTGTAATGCTACATGTTGTGTTTGTTGGGATCCGATGAATATGGAATACTATGTCAAGTTGATTATTGATCTATCATATATGTGTTGTTTATGATCTTGCATGCTCTCCGTTGCTAGTAGAGGCTCTGGCCAAGTTGATACTTGTAACTCCAAGAGGGAGTATTTATGCTAGATAGTGGGTTCATGTCTCCATTGAATCTTGGGGAGTGACAGCAACCCCTAAGGTTGTGGATGTGTTGTTGCCACTAGGGATAAAACATCAATGCTTTGTCTAAGGATATTTGTATTGTTTACATTACGCACAGTACTTAATGCAATTGTCTGTTGCTTGCAACTTAATACTGGAAGGGGTGCGGATGCTAACCCGAAGGTGGAATTTTTAGGCAAAGATGCATGCTGGATGGCGGTCTATGTTCTTTGCCGTAATGCCCTAAGTAAATCTCATAGTAGTCATCATGATATGTATGTGCATTGTTATGCCCTCTCTATTTGTCAATTGCCCAACTGTAATTTGTTTACCCAACATGTTATTTATCTTATTGGAGAGACACCACTAGTGAACTGTGGACCCCGGTCCATTCTTTTACAATCATTGTTCTCTTTTGTTTTCTGCAAGCAAACATCATTTTCCACACCATACGTTTAATCCTTTGTTTTCAGCAAGCCGGTGAGATTGACAACCTCACTGTTAAGTTGGGGCAAAGTAGTTTGATTGTGTTGTGCGGCGCTGGCACCGGAATCCCTGGTGTTGCACCGCACTACACTCCTTCACCAACAACCTTCACGTGATCTTCATCTCCTACTGGTTCGATAACCTTGGTTTCTTACCGAGGGAAAACTCGATGCTGTACTCATCATACCTTCCTCTTGGGGTTCCCAACGGACGTGTGCTTTACCGTCACAAGCAACTACTCACGCATCACTTTGGAGGCGTGCATGGTGATGTAGAGGCCTCCGGTGATGATCTCCCCCTCCGGTAGGGTGAATAAATAGTTGGAAGGGCGAGGACGGTGGACTCCTGGGAGGCCCACACCACCTCTTGGTGCGGCCAGGGGTGGGCCCGCGCCATGGCATGGTGTGGCCGCCCTGTGGCGCCTCTCCGTCTCTCCTCTGGACTCCATCTTTGTTATGGTAAAATATGAACTTCGGCTTTTGTTTCGTCTAATTCTGAGAATATTTCTTGTACAACTTTTCTGAAATACAAAATATCAGAAAATAGGGAACTGGCACTGTGTCATCTTGTCAAGAGGTTAGTTCCGGAAAATGTATAAAATGCAACAAAGTGTAAGCAAAACATATGTAAACTAGTGTAAAACAAGCATGGAGCATCAAAAATTATAAATACGTTTCCAACGTATCAACATCCCCAAGCTTAACTCCTGCTCGTTCTCGAGTAGGTAAGTGATAACAAAAAAAATTGAGGTGACATGAAGCCAACACAATCTTGATCAAGTTATTGTAAAAGCATTGTGGGCTGGGATCAAAGTACTCTAAACATAGGCATGGGAGATATAATTCTAACAATAGAACTTAGCAACTACGTTATAACATGAGAAGTACCTCAAACAAAGGATCATGAATAATAGTGCCACTGAAAGAAACTATTTGTTTATGACCATAGAGAAAACATAGCAAAGTTGTACTCAGCTTGTCCTTATGAAGTAGCAAAACATAAATTTCAGGACACCTTTAGAGTTCAAAGGGTGACTATATACAAGTAATTTTAGAACAAGCAATATCATAATCATGAATCAATAAATAATAAATTTTGGGACTATGCACATTATACTCAGAATGACAACTATGCTCTCTTAATTGGTGCATAAAGCAAGAAGATGAAGACTCAACATAAAATTAAAAGAAAGGGTCCTTCGCAGAAGGAAGCAAGATTAACAAGTTTTATAAACCTTCCAAAAAGTATGGTACTCATTAGCTTTGAGCCCTCATTAACCCTATCATAAGCATCTTGAATGGTTAAAGTTAATGTGAGGGAAAATATGAGTTATATGCTTGATAAATCACAAGTTGAAAATCCCGTATACCTTGAATACGAGTACCTAAACCTCATGCTACTCAACTTAGGTCTCAAATAAGTTCTTGTCATTGTAAGCATACATTTATCATTGAGAACGCCAACGGGGTACCTCCTGCCCATGATATAGGAGCATTCCCATACCAAAATGACAAGACAAACAGACAATGAGCATCTCAGCAATCCTTTTATTTACTATGGGCGCCATAGCTTTTTATTGAAGATGCTTCACATAATGCTCACTATGGTTCGCTGTAAATTTCCACCATGAATGATGCATGGCTTAAGTTGGCTGCCCAGACGTTTCTCTAACACATATACAAACTCCATGAACTTACAAGTTTCCATTTTATTTCACCGCTAGGCATCCATAAACAAAAGAACATGATATCAACTAAATAAGAATAAGTGCAAGGTTGAAAGCGTGCCCCATAAAAGCATGCTTGTGCTAACTCCCAACTCGTAATTTGCAAGCATATAATCTTCTGACAAAATATTATTAATCAAAGCATAAGGTGATATTACAAGTCAAAAACTAAATGATCATAGAGGCTTTAGTTGACTGGTTTGTAGTCATAACATGATGTAAACATGTGCCAAGTCAACCCAATAAACCATCAAAGGAGAATACCATAATATTATGCTTTTTATGATGGAAACAATACATGATTCTTTCAATGGCACATTAAGCACTCTCAGATATTTGAGACAAGTCATGCTACAATAATAAATACTAAGCATATGATGATAATAATAATAATAATAATAATAATAATAATAATAATAATAATAATAATAATAATAATAACATCCAACATGACATGCCACAGTCTAAACAAGCTTCTTTTTGCAGCACTATAAGCATGAAATATTTTACTCGTCTCCAACACCAATCAACTTATTTAAAACAACTCTCATAGATAATAATCAATAAAGATCAGAGATCTAATCATACGTAAATAAAGAAAACTAACAAGCTCTGAATAAAATACGAGTGGAAGAGCAAGAGCTAAACGCAGTACTAGCAAACTAGAACACTCGCGAAATAGTAAGAGCGAAAATTAGAGTGTTCTATGCAATTAAAATGGAGTGTGTCATTCTCCAAAATAAATATGCTGGGATCCAACCATACGCTACAGAAAACAAAACAAAAATAAAGATGCTCCAATAACAACACATAGCATATGAAGCAATAAAAATATAGCGTCTAGAAATATGACCTAATGCTTTGTTGATGAAGAGGGGATGCCTTGGGCATCCCCAAGCTTTGACGCTTGTACCTCTTGTATATTTCTTGGGCTGACATATGGGCATCCCCAAGATTGAGCTTTTATCCATTCTTCATCTCATTACATCATTCTTCTCTCCCTACACTTGAAAACTTCCTTCATACAAAACTTCACACAATTCTTATTAGCAGCATTAGTACAATCAAAATAACAAATCAACTTGGGTTAAGTTCTAACATATCGAACATCTATTAAAACATTAGCTATTGTAGTAACTTCTTCAAAAAGCTCTACCCTCAGAAGAACTAAAAAAGAGATTAAGAGGCAAATGAAATCAGTGGCAGAAATCTGTCAAAATAGAGTAGTAGGTAAAGATCGATTTATTAGAAAATCTTCTGTTGCTCAGATCGAAAAGTGTTAAACTGACGAAAGTTAGATAATTACCTAGGGCATATGTTCAAAAATTGGCAGCTCACAATTACATTCTGGCTGGGAATACGAATTTTTATGGTGATAGCACATAATCTGTTTCAGGACAGCAACTTCCCCAAATCTTACTTTCTTCCTAGAGGCTATTCTTGGAAAAAACGAAATAAAAATGATAAGGATAGATTGTTACAAAGGTAATAACTTCCAAGACTCAACAAAATAAAAATTACAGAAATAAAACATGGGTAATCTCCCAATAGTGCTTTTCTTTGACGCCTTTCAGCTAGGCGCAGAAAAAGAGCTAGCATCAAGTATTTTCAAATGAAGAAGCATCAACATCATAACTTGTTCTAATAATAGAATCATAAGGTGAATTATTTCTTTTTCTAGGGAAGTGTTCCATACATTTCTTGAGTGGGAATTGATATTTAATAATCTCATCTCTCATATCAATAGCAGCACCGACAATTCTAAGAAACGATCTTCCCAAAATAATTAGTAAGAAGCATTGCATTCAAAATCCAAAAGAAGAAAATCAACAGGGACAAAGTTATTATTAACCGTAATAAAAACATTATTAAATCTCACCAAAGGTTTCTTTGTAGCAATATCAGCAAGATGAACATCCAAATAACATTCTTCCAACGGTGGCAAATCAAGCATATCATAGATTTTTCTAGGCATAACAGAAATGCTTGCACCAAGATCACATAAAGCATTATAATCAAAATCGTCTACTTTCATCTTAATGATGGTATCCCAGCCATCTTCTAACTTTCTAGGAATAGAAGCTTCATGTTTTAGTTTCT
Organism: Lolium rigidum; assembly: GCF_022539505.1. Classification (NCBI taxonomy): domain Eukaryota; kingdom Viridiplantae; phylum Streptophyta; class Magnoliopsida; order Poales; family Poaceae; genus Lolium; species Lolium rigidum. The sequence continues at coordinate 330,300,694 of NC_061514.1, read as the reverse complement.
CTTCTCTAATTTGCATAAGAGCATTTGTAATATGTTTCGTAAAAAGCCATATTTATAGCACTAACATTAGGACTTCTAGCAAGATTTTGTAAAAAATTAATTACTTCAGCGATATTGCAATCATCAAAATCAAAGTCATTACTATCAAAGGTAAAAGGACTATTGTCTCCCATACTCTGATTTTTTTTTGCACTCTTATCAGAAAAAGTTTTAGCGGTTCTAGGCAATTTTGTAGGAGTGGGGACTTTTCTTGTACCAATTATTTTACCATTAATAGTAGGATATTTTCTAGCATTTTAGACTTTAGTATTACTAGTGGTGGTAATGGTACAAATTTTAGTCAATTATTATTTCTAGCAATTTAATCTTCTCTTTCCCACCTAGCATGCAATTTCGCCAACATCCTAACATTGTCATCAATTCTAACTTGAATGCCATTCAAAGTTTTACTTTCTTTAACATCACGAGGCATAACCTTTAATTTAATAAATTCGACATCATGAGCAAGACTATCAACTTTAGAAGCAAAAAACATCAATTTTGCCAAACTTTTTCTCAACAGATTTATTAAAAGCAGTTTGTTTACTAATAAAGGTCTTAAGCATGACTTCAAGGTCAGAGGGTGTACTTTTATTGTTGTTGTAGGAATTACCATAAGAATTGTCATAAGCATTACCATTATTAGGAGGATATGGCCTATAATTGTTGCTACCAAAATTATTCCTATAAGCATGGTTGTTGAAATTATTGTTTTTAATGAAGTTCACATCAACATGCTCTTCTTGAGCAACCAAAGAAGCTAACGGAATATTATTTGGATCAACATGAGTTTTACCATTAACAAGCATAGACATAATAGTATCAATCTTACCACTCAAAGAGGAGGTTTCTTAAACGTAAATTTACCTTCTTACCTTGTGGAGCCCTCTCAGTGTGCCATTCAGAATAATTTATCATCATATCATCAATGAGTTTTGTTGCAGCCCCCAAAGTAATGGACTTCCAGCAGCTGAATCCAGAAGGTTTCTTGAAGAAAAAAATCAGTCCCGCATAAAAAGTTTGGTTGATCATCCAAGTAGTCAGTCCATGTGACAAGGTATCGACTTGTCAATGCCTAAATATTGTAGACTAGGGTTTTAGTAGGAAGTAGAGGGCAAGTAGATCTCGAGGGTTCAGCCGGGAAAGTACTCGACTGCTAGAAAACTAGGGTTGTGTTGACAATGAAATCGATCCTCTCTTTCTCCCTCGACTCCCCCTTATATAGGAGGTGGAGCCGAGGGTTTCGTGATGTACAAGTTACAAAGTCCGGGAGACTCTTTGAGTTCGTCCCGTAGTAGTTACATGTCGAATATTCCTAATACAACTCTATCTTTCCAAACTATCTCTTAATTGGGCTTCCGGGCTTCATAAACTTCGGGTCGTGGGCCTTCAGTAAACTCCGGGTACTATCTTCGACAGGCCCATTGGGGATGCTTATGTCAGTAACCCCCGAGATTTTTCTTGAATCGAAGAATCAGGGAAAATCTCCATCTTTACAATTATCATATGATTTCTTCGAGTTAGTAAATAACTTTCATAAAACAATCGTATATTATACAGGGACAACGGTAATTGGGGCTGGTTCATCTGACGGATCAGGTACCAGTTAACTGCTCTTTGTAGCAATCCCGCAAAAACCTACTTCAAGATCACGTCCCTGGACATGATCTCGAGATACTGGCGTAATTCGACATGTGCCACTTAAGGTCTTACCAGATGCCGAATTCCAGTTATGTTTTATCGGGTAACCAACGCGTCTGTTAGGATTTTTCTTCGCACCTGTTGACACGGAAAAAGTATTAAAACGCATTCAGAGGCGGTGCCACGCCGCACAGGACGGATCCCGGGGTCTAACCTTCGCAAAGTTCTGCGGCATTCAGAGATTAAATCGCGACTGAGGCGCTCTGAGAATATATTGTCGAGTGCCTTTTTCGGCTGCTGGAATAGCACATTTATCTGAGTCAACAGATGACTTGTATTGTTTATCTTGTGCTCCCAATGGGAGTATATGAAGAGTTATATCATAACTCGAAATATTCTCCTTATGAATTTATCAATTTCATCGGGTACGCGACCAGCGTTCCCGATGGGAGTAGCCCCCGAGACTACAGCCAAGTGCTTGTACTTGGTTGTAGGCTCACCTCTTTAGTAGCTCTTTCGCTATATTGTTAATCTTTTTCAATAATGTCATCTTTATCGGGTGCGCGGCCAGCGCTCCCGATGGGAGTAGCCCCCGAGGCTACAGTCGAGTATTTATACTTGGCTGTTGGCTCAATTATTTTGTCTTTTTTGAATCATCTCCTTATCAAAACTCCTTATAAAAGTAGCCCCCGAGCATTTGAGCAAAAACTTGTATTTGATCAAAAGCTCCCGAAATTCCCAATAATACTCTTTTGTCGCCAATCCTCCCGAAGCCTTTACGAGCGGAACTTTTTCTATGACGTCGGTGCGCGATATGCCACGATGTCCGCTATTGGGGAGAACGCGAGTTCTATCTCGTCAGCGACTTGTGGGGCCGAAGAGTGCGGTTTTTGACACGTTACGCAAGTGGGAGACACACTTTCCTCCGCTTTTTCCCGAGCACTTGCGCGCTTGCAGCGCATGCATCTAGTTCACGATGTCCTACGCACGCTTCTATTCCTGTGGAGTAGTGTTGGGCCTCCAGAGCGAGAGGTTTGTGAGAACCGGCATCGAAGTTTCCCTTAAGTGAATCACCCAAGGTTTCCTCGAACTGGGAGGTAGGGGTCAAAGATATCCCTCTCCAGCAAGCCACCCAATTAAGATACAATAAGTCTCTTGTGTCCCCAACACCTAGCACTTGTCGGATGTATAGGTGCACTAGTTCGGCAAAGAGATAGTGAAATACAAGTAATATGGATGATTGTAAGTAGTAATTGCAATCTATATGAAATAAAAATGGCAGCAAGCAAACATGTAGCGATGACTTGTTGGAAGCGGGGTTTCAATGCTTAGAAACAAGGCCTAGAGGATCATACTTTCACTAGTGGACACTCTCAACAATGATCACATAAATAAATAACTTCTCTTCCACTTGTGCTCACTTTCAAACACTCTCTTGTTGGATAACAAACACCATTCATTGTGTAGGGCTATAAAAGCACACCTCAAGTGGGAGTAAACCAGCTCCACAACGTCAGGAGTTCATGTTAAATGCTATCCTCTAGGGTGCATAATAGACCGTTGCAGTTTAGACCGAGTACTAACACCAAGCATACACCTTTGTCACAACAGCCATGAAAAGGGGGAATAGATCACATCAATGCACTATCATTGTAGTAGTCAACTTCATAATCTACAAGAGATTACAATCATAACCCTACGCCAAGTACTACATGATGCACACATTGGCTACTTTCACATCATGGAGGAGGAATGGACTACTTTAATAACATCACTAGAGTAGCACATAGATTAATAGTGATACAAAGCTCATGATCACATAAAAGAGTCCACACCGTGGAGAGAGAGATGAACCACATAGCTCACCGAGGTAGAGCCCTTAGCCTCGGGGAGAACTGCTCCCTCCTCATCATGGGGAGCCGCAGCAACGAGCGATGAAGATGGCGGGCGGTGGCGTCGATGGAGATGACTCGGGGGCAGTTCCCCATCCGGCGGCGTGCCGAGCAGACGGGCGCCGGCTCCCCCGAAGCTTGGCTCCGCGATGGCGGCGACTGCGGAACTCTTGCGTGGATCTGTCGTCGGGTTGTCTTAGGGTTTTCGGAGATGGGAGGGATGCATATAGGTGAAGGGGAGATGTGGGTGGAGTCCGAGGGCCCACCCCATAGAGCGAGCGCGCCCGGGGGTGGGGGCCGCGCCCCCCTAGGGTGCTGGCCGCCTCGTGGCTCCTCTTCGTCTCCTCTTCGGTGTTCTGAAGCCTCGCCGTGAAGAAAAGAAATAAGGACGGTGGGCTTTTGTTTCGTCCAATTCCGAGAATGTATTTCCGTGTAGGATTTACGAAACCAAAAACAGCGAAAAACAGGGGCGGCGCTTCGGCATCTGTTAATGGAGTTGAGTACCGGAAAATGCATCCAAAATGATATAAAGTATGAGATAAAACATGTAGGTATTGTCATAAAACTAGCATGGAACATAAGAGAAGTTATAGATGCGTTTGTAGAGACAGTATCAAGCATCCCCAAGCTTGGTTCCTACTCGCCCTCGAGTAGGTAAACGATAACAAGAATAATTTACAGAAGTGACATGCTACCAACTTTATAATCTTGATCCATACTATTGTAAAGCATACAAGGAGATCAGAATGAAGTGATTCAAAGCAATGGTCTATAGTTTGTTAACAAATAGATAATGACTAAACAAACTGAATCATACAGCAAATACTTTTCATAAATAGTACTTTCAGAGACCAGCATCTTTCAAGTCTTGCATAAGAGTTAACTCATAAAGCAATAGATTCTTAGCCAGAAGGTTTTGAAGCAACACAAAGGAAGATTTAAGTTTCGGAGAAGTTGCTTTCAACTTTCAACATGCATATCTCATGGATAATTTTCAACACAAAGTAAATATGATGAGTGCAAATAAGCAAGTATGTAAGAATCCAATGCACACGGTTGACACAAGTGTTTGCTTCTAAGATAGAAAAGTGAGGTGAGCGACTCAACATAAAGTAAATAGAAAGGCCCTTCACGGAGGGAAGCGGGGATTACTCATGTGCTAGAGCTTTTTATTTTGAGAAACATGGAAACAATTTTGTCAACGGAATTGTAGTCATTCATATGTGTTATGCATAAAACCTCACCTATAAGTTGCAAGCCTCATGCATCGAGATACCAATAGTGCACGCACCTTTGCACGCAATTGAGCTCGGATTTCCACGGTTCGCGTTCTAGCTGCATTACATATGCTGTAATAACCCAGGAACATAGGAACAACGAAGGGTAGATTTAGAAATGGGATGTGCATTTCACAACGCTAGAAACGGGGGAAATTTTCGCGCTTTATTGCAGGTATTAAACCTAGGAGGGATCGAGGGTTCTCTCTCATTTTGCACTTAGGGGTTGGAGGCAATGTGAGGTTAGGGAAGTTTCGACATGATCTCTTTTTTTTTGTATCTTGTTAGGTTGGGGAATTGATTCCATTTGACAAGTGTTAATGCATTCAACAATAAGCATTGAACAATATAAAATGGAATTCATATATTTAAACAACTTATGAATTCAAACAACTTTGAATTTCAAAGTGAATCGTAAAATACAATGTTTGTTCCAGAATATAAATGTTACATAAATCCAAAAGCTCATAAACAAAAACTTGGGCTTTATTGATATCACAACATAGATTACATTGTCTTTACAATATTCTTGATACTAAGAATTGATAAATAATAAACGAAAATGAAAAATAAAAGATTACAATATTATTTCCTAAACTAAAGCCTAGACTATATGACTTGAAGTATTTCTTCATGGTCATGTCCATCTTCAAAACTTTGCCAAACAAAGAACCCAACACTAGCGAGAATGTCAGTGTTAGTCAAATAGTTCGGTTTGGGCAGAACCGAGTGACATGCACTTGTGCTTGTCCAAAACCGAAGACGGCGGCACGAGATAAGGACAGCAACGGCGGACCAAGCACGAGGCACCACACGGGCTCAGGATTTCAGCATATGAGCATACGGCTCAAGTGTCGCGGGCAGCTTACGACAATGCCATGCAACGGATTAGTCACCAAGCAAGCCGGGCTTGTGTGTCAATACGGGGATAGAGCCGGGGTTCATATAAAAGGGGCACAAACCCTAGAAATCATAACCGGTCGACCGGATAAGGATTCACCAGGGTAAGGGGTGAAGCAAGAACAAGCACGGATTCATCAGTTCTTGAGCAAGAACGAGCCAGCACACACAACCACTCAACCACGAGAGATCATGGTGACTGAGAAGATCGTCAAGATGACGGAGGTGAAGAGGCCCTGTGACACAAACCCAAGTCTGCATCAACAAAGCATTTCTTTCTAGGAGGCTGGAACAAGGTATACCTAGTTCTGGAAGAGATCAATGGATCTAATCCATCATATGCATGAGACTAAGCATGGGATGAGCGGATGCTCATAGGGGTAGATCATCACTTGGTTTTCACCAAGGATTCTTTGCGTCAAAAGCTACCTAAGATAGAAACCATCCGGATACGGATCATGTGCCTGAAGCTAGAAATCATGCACGAGATGCACACACTAGCTAGATCACATGCACGGATAGCACCATTAGATAGCTAAGATTGTGACCAAGACTACACGGTAAATCCTAAGCTATGAACCATCGGTAACCCTAGATTTTCATCGAGGCAAGCATATTGGCATTCATATCAAGTATGATTCCCAAATATGCAAGCAAAAGTTGATAGCCACAAGATCCAACTTACTAAGTGAGCAACCAATCGGTAGCAAGGCTGCTGAGGTCACATCACATTTAGCATCAATTAAAAATAAGCCAGCCTAGCACATCACTATCCGGGAATGGATTCAGACTTTAATTGCTTGTAAAAGAATCATGAACGGTAAATTCATATACAAGCAAGTCATTTAAATCATCACACGCAAGCGAGTTCATCATAATTTAAGTAATCCAAGCATGAATTTATCACAGATCCATGCTAAGCATGACGATGTATCTTCGTTAAGCCACACAATTTAATTCATAGCCACTAGAGCAAGTCTAGATAGCTAAGATGAGCAACGGCACAAGTAAGCAACGACACGGTGATGCTTGAGCATCGGCATCACCGGATAATTGATTCATATAGCCACAATGCTGACTTGATGGCTTAATGCTCGAGCAATCAATTGATCAAATGGATCAGTATAGCAAGCCAAGTTACAGAGAGGTTGCTAACAAGCAAGGAATGATCCAATGGATCATTGGCTTGCAGTATCTGAAGCATATCCCACGAGACACCCTTTGGCACACACACAAGTGTCACGGATACATGCACAAGTACACCTAGACAAGCATAGCATGGCATAGTTAGCTCTTGAGCAAGCACGGTAGAGCATGGCAAGTGTGGAGCATGCTAGGAGCGACGGAGAGAAGCAAGCACGGCATGAACGGCAAGCAAAGCGGCGTAGTGCCGGTACCCGGTAAATGGTAATTGGGCCATGAACTTGCAATTAACGAAGCACGGGCAATTTGCATAGGGGATAGCATGGCTGCGTGCGATCACGGGATCACGCGAGAGAGCGCGCGAGACGCGAGGAGGAAGAAGAACGAGAAGCATGGGAGGCGCACGAAGGGGTGGAGGTGAGGACGACGCACTTGCTTGCGCACGGACGCGAGGGGCTGGGGCATGGCGGCGCGGTGCTCGCGCGGCCCTGCTGGTGCAAATCCGGGGTAGGCGCCGGACGTTGCGCCGGCGAAGCCCGGACACGAACCGGCACCACCATACGCGGCACACAGGGGCGGCGGCACGAAGTGCGCGGCGCACCGCGCCGAGGTCAACCCCGGGCACGTACTCATCGTCGGCGAGGGCGAGATCTCGCCGGAGTTCGTCGAGCGATTCTCCACGAGATCCGGATCGGAGGCGATTCGCGCGAAGAGGACGAAGAAGGGAGAGAGCTGCGCGCGGACGGATCGATGGAGTACTGCTCACGGCGGTTCGGGGATCGGGTGGTGGCTACGGCGGAGAAGGCCGGCGATGGCCGGAGCAAGGCGGCGGCCATGGCGGCGGCGCGCCACTCGCCACGGGAGTCGCCGGACGGTTAGGGTTAGACGAGGCGAGTGAGAGGGCCGAGTGGGAGTGAGTGATGGTGGGCCGCTTAGGCATCACCCAGAACCCAAAGGGGGCCAGCCTTATTGGGCCGTCCCTGAGTTAAGTTATTGGGTTGGGCCCAATGGGGTCCGGAAGGGTATTTTGGTCTTTTTGCATTTAATAAAAGACCAAAACTTTACCAAATTTTAATAAATCATAAACAACTCTAAAAATCCAATACAAATTGGATTTATGAATGAAAAATAAATCTTAACAAGAATAAAATATGAAATGGAATTTATGAAACAAATTCAAAATTATGAATTTTAAGAATTTAAATAATAACTTGGAATTTAAAATTATTATTTCCTTGTATTTAAAATTCAAGGAAAAATCTCAAATAAGTTCAAATACTTATTTTCAAACATTTCAAAATGAAATTCTATTATTCCAAGTCATTTCTTTTGTAAAAGAGTATTTTCCCAGAAAAATACTATATTCCTTTTATTCCAAAAACTATAAAGGTAACTCTATAATTTTCAACTATTTTTTGGAATGATTAAAGGAATCACCAAGTAAATAGTTTTACTTTGAATTGTTGTACTTTGTGTGAATTAAAATGGTTTATACTTTTAAATCAATTGTAAATTACCAGTTAAAGACATAAATCTTAATACAACACTTAATTGTAATAACTCCACGGGAGAAAGGGATTCAACATAAAATAATACATCCATGATTGCATTATTTGGATTTTATAACATTGTCCTTACAGGACAATGATGCTTCTTACAGAGAACCCGAGGTCCAGGTTCCATCAAGCGCATTGAAGCGCACTATCTCGCGGTCACGAGGCAAGTTCACCCTTGCTCATGTCAATTTGATTATTTTCTACTACTTTAATGCAAAGCTATATACTTATCATTCTGCATCGCAAATGAAATGTTATTTTCCAACTATGAATATGACTATGTGGTCGGCAATGGAACCATGGTATGTGTTGATATGGTGGAGGTTCCATTGCAATGGGTTATATCACCCTAGGATTAAATTACCAATGCCGTCCAGAGTGATTCTGGCGCCGTACAAACCGCGTTGACCATGAGATCTATATTGGCTCGCAGGGAAGCCGGTCGTATCTTTTCCCTTACGCACGCCAACGGATTGGTAGAGACGGTGGGGTGTTGGAGGCACTGACCGCAATAGGTTGGGAAATCCTTTTTAAATCCCCATCCATTAGTGATGTTAATCTCTACCATCTATGAAGGATTGTCCGGAGTACACCATGGAGTAAAGCCGTATTATCGGGGAAGTCTGCCGGAGGTGTACGGTTGGACAAAAAGAATGGAGTTTGCGGTCGCGGAGAAGGCGGTGTGGGCTTGGATCTTATATCCGGCCTCACACCAAAGGAAGTGTGAACAGGGGCAAGTCCTGCCGGATGGCAAAAAGGGTGAGATCTCTTGTGGGAAAAGTAACGCACCTCTGCGAGGTGTATCAAATTGTGCAATTCGTCACTCCTTGTTCCGGGAAGGGAAGCTGCACGACGCGACGAGGAAAGGAACTCACGAAGTTCTAGTCAACACAGTGAAGACCGACGGGCATAGTTTTCATAATAAAAGCAACCTTTTGAAGAAATGATTGCAAAACATGCATTGACCTGAGATTTCCTGATCAATGGTCAGTAGCTAGTGCATCAAACACCTTTTTATTCTTTTAGAACTTCTTGAGTACCCTCACGTACTCACTTTCTTTCGACACCTTTGCTAGTCTGACGATCCGGAGGTGGAGGCTATTGCTGATGGAGCACGGAAAGAAGCTATGAGCTGGTCTACGAAGAACCCGATCTTCACCAGGGCGGAGTGGAAGGCGTGAGACTATGGGATAGTCTACGGACCATATGACACGGAGGTGGAGGAGTAGTGACATACCCTAGCATCATAGAGCCGAGCAACATAGAACTTACCTAAATAAGTTGTTGAGCTCTCTTTTATATTGTTATGAGTTGTAATCGTACTTAAGTAGTATCTTAGGGTGTTCTCATAGGACCTGTGAGAATACCAACTTGTTAAGACAATGTTTGTAATAAAGTATGGAGTGTTATGACTGCAATGTTTCTGTTGTACCACTCTGAGGGATATGGCAAATTGTGAAGAAGTCCCTTCACAAAGATCATATCAACGACTTGTATACTACATCATGCAGTGGTATGCTGGGTCACCGCAATATGTTTCAACCAAGTGTCACAAAGGGGTACCTCTATGCCACCTGTACAAAGGTCCAAGGAGATAGATCGCATTTGATTTCTCGATTTTGATAGATCTCAACTTGAGGACATCCATCTCCAGGGACAACATAGAAAACGGATAATGGACTCCTCTTTAATGCTTTAAGCATTCAACAACGAATAATATTCTCATAAGAGATTTGAGGATTAATGTCCCAAGCTGAAACTTCCACCATGATACATGGCTTTGGTTGGCGGCCCAATGTTCTTCTATAACAATATGCATACTCAAACCATTTAATCATGATAAATCACCCTTACTTCAGACAAGACGAACATGCATAGCAACTCACATGATATTCAACAAAAGTGTAACAGTTGATGGCGTCCCCAGAAACATGGTTACCGCTCAACAAGCAACTTATAAGAAATAAGATACATAAGCAACATATTCAATACCACAATAGTTTTTAGGCTATTTTCCATGAGCTATGTATTGCAAAGACAAGGAATGGAATTTTAAAGGTAGCACGCAAGCAATTTACTTGGAATGGCAGAGAAATACCACATAGTAGGTAGTTATGGTGGACACAAATGGCATAAGTTTTGGCTCAAGGTTTTGGATGCACGAGAAGCATTCCCTCTCAGTACAAGGGTTTGGCTAGCAAGATTGTTTGAAACAAACACAAGTATGAACTGGTATAGCAAAACTTACATAAGAACATATTGCAAGCATTATAAGACTCTACACTGTCTCCTTGTTGTTCAAACACTTTTACCAGAAAATATCTAGACTTTAGAGAGACCAATCATGCAAACCAAATTTCAACAAGCTCTACGGTAGTTCTCCACTAATAGGTTCAACTACATGATGCAAGAGCTTAAACATGATCTACTTGAGAACTTAAAACAATTGCCAAGTATCAAATTATTCAAGACAATATACCAATTACCACATGAAGCATTTTCTGTTTCCAACCAAATGGCAATGAGGCGGCTTTCAACTTTAGCCATGAATATTAAAGTAAAACGAAGAACACAAGTGTTCAAATGAAAAAGCGGAGCGTGTCTCTCTCCCACACATGGATTGCTAGGATCCGAATTTATTCAAAGAACTAAGATAACAAAACGAAAATAAAAGCACACAGACGCTCCAAGTAAAGCACATAAGATGTGACGGAATAAAAATATAGTTTCACTAGAGGTGACCTGATAAGTTGTTGATGAAGAAGAGGATGCATTGGGCATCCCCAAGCTTAGATGCTTGAGTCTTCTTGAAATATGCAGGGATGAACCACGGGGGCATCCCCAAGCTTAGACTTTTCACTCTTCTTGATCATATTATATCATCCTCCTCTCTTGATCCTTGAAAACTTCCTTCACACCAAACTCAAAACAATCTCATTAGAGGGTTAGTGCATAATCAAAAATTCACATGTTCAGCAAGGACACAATCATTCCCAACACTTCCGGACATTACCCAAGGCTACTGAAATTTAATGGAGCAAAGAAATCCACTCAAACACGAGTAAAAGAGGCAATGTGAAATAAAAGGCAGAATCTGTCAAAACAGAACAGTCCGTAAAGACGAATTTTTTCGAGGCACTTAACATGCTCAGATGAAGAAGCTCAAATTGAATTAAAGTTGCGTACATATCTGAGGATTACTCATGAAGTTTCGCAGATTTTTTAGAGTTTCCTACAGAGAGATCTACTCAAATTCGTGACAGCTAGAAATCTGTTTCTGTGCAGAAATCCTAATCTAGTATCAACCTTCTATCAAAGACTTTACTTGGCACAACAATGCAATAAAATAAAGATAAGGAGAGGTTGCTACAGTAGTAACAACTTCCAAGACACAACAAAACAGTAGCAAAATAAAAACATGGGTTATCTTCCAAGAAGTGCTTTCTTTATAGCCATTAAGATGCGCTCAGTAATTTTAATGATGCTCACATAAGGATGAGAGTTGAAGCGAAGAGAGCATCAAAAATCAAGTATGAAACAAATTTAAGCCTAACCCGCTTCCTATGCATAGGAATCTTGTACACAAATAAATTCATGAAGATCAAAGTGACAAGCATTCGAAGATAAAACACGAGCAACTTCAAAATTTTCAGCATATAGAGAGGTGTTTTAGTACCATGAAAATTTCTACAACCATTTCCTCTCTCATAATAATTTCCAATAGCATCATGAACAAACTCAACAATATAACTATCACATAAAGCATTCTTATTCACATGCATAAAAGTATCATTACTCTCCACATAAGCATAATCAATTTTATTAGTAATAGTGGGAGTAAAACTATCACAACCATCATTGTAATCATCATAAATTGCAGGCATGGTGTAATCATAATAAACTTTATCCTCCATAGTAGGTGTCACCAAAATACCACTATCATTATAATCATCATAAATGGGAGGCAAAGTATCATCAAAGAAAATTTTCTCTTCAAAACTTGGGGGACTAAAAATATCACAACCAGACTTCCCCAAGCTTAAATTCTTCCATAGCATTAGCAATAATAGTGTTCAAAGAGTTCATGCTAATAACATTGCTACAACTATTTTGCAAACAAAGTTCCATGGGTTTTTTTAATTCTCTCTTCAAACACATCATGTCCTAATTCAATATAAATTTCATAAAGATCTCTAATTTTTTTTGTTGTTTTCCATTAAGCCTAAGTAGTGAAAAAAATAAAAACAAGAAACAAAAAGATATAATTGCAGGATCTAAAGGAAATAACTTCGAGCACTCACACACCGGCAACAGTGCTAGGAAATAGCTTAGTAGTCGGAGGATGTGAATACCTTTTACCTTACCTCACCCGGCAACGGCGCCGGAAAATAGCTTGATGTCTACGCACGCTTCTATTCCCGTAGACAGTGTTGGGCCTCCAAGAGCAGAGGTTTGTAGAACAGCAGCAAGTTTCCCTTAAGTGAATCACCCAAGGTTTATCGAACTCGGGGAGGTAGAGGTCAAAGATATCCCTCTCAAGCAACCACCTGCAATTAATATACAAGAAGTCTCTTGTGTCCCCAACACACCTAATACACTTGTCAGATGTATAGGTGCACTAGTTCGGCGAAGAGATAGTGAAATACAAGTAATATGGATGATTGTAAGTAGTAATTGCAATCTGAAATAAAAATGGTAGCAAGCAAACATGTAGCAGAACTTATTGGAACGGGGTTTCAATGCTTTGAAAAAAGGCCTAGGGATCATACTTTCACTAGTGGACACTCTCAATAATGATCACATAAATAAATAACCTCTCTTCACTTGTGCTACTTTCAAACACTCTCTTGTTGGATAACAAACACCATTCATTGTGTAGGGCTATAAAATCACACCTCAAGCCGGAGTAAACAAGCTCCACAACGTCCGGAGTTCATATTAAAGTAACCTCTAGAGTGCATAATAGACCGTTGCAATTTAGACCGAGTACTAACATAGCATACACACTGTCACCAATAGCTATGAAAGGGGGAATAGATCACATCAATACTATCATAGTAATAGTCAACTTCATAATCTACAAGAGATTACAATCATAACCTACGCCAAGTACTACATGATGCACACACTGTCAACTTTACATCATGGAGGAGGAATAGACTACTTTAATAACATCACTAGAGTAGCACATAGATTGATAGTGATACAAAGCTCATGATCACATAAAGATCACCCATGGGAGAGAGAGATGAACCACATAGCTACCGGTAGAGCCCTTAGCCTCGGGGGAGAACTACTCCCTCCTCATCATGGGAGACAGCAACGGCAATGAAGATGGCGGTGGTGTCGATGGAGATGACTCTGGGGGCAATTCCCCGTCCCGGCGGCGTGCCGAAACAGAGACTTCTGTCCCCCGAAACTTGTTTTCGCGATGGCGGCGGCTACGGAACTGTTCGTGGAATATCGTCGGGTTGTCTTAGGGTTTTCGGAGATGGAGGGATATATAGGCGAAGGGGAGATGTCGGTGGAGTCCCGAGGGGCCCACCCCATAGGGCGGCGCGCCCAGGGGTGGGGCCGCGCCCCCCTAGGGTGTGGCCGCCTCGTGGCTCCTCTTCGTCTCCTCTTCGGTGTTCTGGAAGCCTCCGTGGAAAATAAGACCGGGGGCTTTTGTTTCGTACAATTCCGAGAATATTTCATGTGTAGGATTTCTGAAACCAAAAACAGCAGAAAACAGGAACTGGCACTTCGGCATCTTGTTAATAGGTTAGTACCGGAAAATGCATCAAAATGATATAAAGTATGAATAAAACATGTAGGTATTGTCATAAAACTAGCATGGAACATAAGAAATTATAGATACGTTTGAGACGTATCAGTTCCCTCATAGTAAAAATACGTTTTTACCCTTGGAAACACGTGTAGGGCATCAAATCCATTCTCCCACCATCCAACGGCGCGGAGTTTCGATGGCCTGGCATAAATAGTCTTCTTCTTCCTCAGAAATCCCCTTCGCTGCGCCGCGCTCATATCCTCTCTCTGCCCAAAAACTTCCATTACAACCAAGCAAGCTCCTGCGCTCGTCCTCCTCCTCAATCTCTCCAACGCCAACGTTGATGCCACCACGAGCGAGGCTCACCAAGCACACCACTCCCGAAACAAGCATGGCAGCGCAAGATCTGGAGGTTTCCGAGTGGGAGAGATCCAAGATCTCAAACCAAGACTCGAACTTGATGAAGAAGCTTGGTTTGATGAAGAAGGAGGGAGCGCTATTTGCAGCTGGTGCCGATTTTCGTCCGTGATTGCGGGTGGAGGTGGAAGGTGAATCTCACTCCTTGGCCCCTGGGGGTTTCTGTTTACTGCTTGCGTGCTGGTATGCCCTGCATATCGATGTAGTGCTAGAAAAGTTCGGCAGTCCTTCTGCAGATGCCCTGAGTGCCTCTTTCCATTGTTGTCGAGGAAAAAGTGCATTTGACATGGTCCGTTTAAGAGATCCTCGGGTGATACATACGGCCTCTGAAACCTTGGTCCATTATTTTGCCTATTGGGACGAGAGCCTTCCTTGTAATCGTTTCACTGCTCGCCACTCTTTTGATAGTCATCTCGATTACTTCCCCCGTTGTTTCCTCGAAAGCCAGCCGATATTTGGCCGGGAGCGTCATAATCTGAGAACTGTCGAGAGAATCGTCGCATATTTTGTTAGTTTCGATTGCGCTCATCCTCAGGCGACCTGTGCCGTTTATTATGAACAGCATATTCTCCATCTGCCCAGCGGTTCGCTATTTCCATGAGTGCTGCTATTGTTTTCGGGTTGGTTCTTCCCAAATCCTCGATGAAGTCCCTCCTTCGGATTCCAGCAACAAACGCATCTATTGCTCTTTCATCAGATATGTTTTCTGCCGAGTTTTTGATGATGTTCCACCTCTGTATATACATCCTCATTGATTCATCATGCTTTTATCTGCAGGCCCTTAGCTACTCCAATGACGCGGGTTTCTTGCACGTGGACAAGAAATTCTTCACGAATATGTCCTCGAAATTTTCCCAGCTGTCGATGGAACCAGGAGGCAGCTTTTTTATCCACGACTGTGCTGCTCCACTCAAGTGCACCTGGATGCTTTGCATGACCGTTGCTCTGGTTCCACCCATCAACTTCACCGTCTCCAGATAGTCGATTAACCAATCCTCAGGATCTTGCAGGCCATCGAACTTTTTGTAATTGTCGGGTAGCTTAAACCCGGATGGAACCCGTGTTCTGCGAACTCGCCGCGTGAAGCACGGGAGCCCACACAGATCCTCCTCGTCAACCTCTGGTGTGTCCCTACGTTCTCTTCTTTCTTGTCGCGCTCTATCTACCCTTGCCTGTGTCGCTGTATCTCTTGCCCCACTCGTTCTCGGAGGGTCCTGCACTACTGCTATAGGTCGTGGACTATTTTGCCTTGTAGAGCCTTCGGGAGGCGTGCTTGTGCCCGCGAACGCTGTTCCCATGGTTCCACATCCTGCCATGGCCATGTTATACAATGCTTCTCTTGGATCTCCGGGAGGTGGCCTGGACGCTAAGATGAAAGCTTGTGTCGCCAGATATCCAGCTTCTGGTGTCTTTGGGATAATATTTCCCCTTGTATCTATCGACATAAAGGACATGTCAAGATTTTGGACTAGGTTCTCCCTCTCTGCCTCAAGTATATTCTGCAACCGCGACCTTGCCCTATTGCGAGCTGCTCTGTGACTATCTCCTCCTGAAGTGCCTGATTGTCCACTCAACTCAGCTCTTCGCCTTCTTGACTCGGAAGCCGCGGCTTGCCTCCTATCCAGCGCAGCTTTCTGCTTTTCGAGTTCTCGTCTAGCACGGGCTAGTCTATATTGGTATGCTTGTAACTCTTCAGCTGTGGCGGCCGTAGTCATTGGCTCCGTGCCATCAATAGCTCTTGCGACTCTGTCCCACACTGCTTGCGGGAGTTGTACCATCTGTCGTGTTGCAGGTCCAACATATTTGGTTCCCAAACCTCGCGTAAGATCAGCGGGATCGATGTACGGATTTCCCGCATCATCGAAAGCCTCTGATGTCTCCTCCTGTGGGCGACTTGTTTCTCCGATTGCATATATTTGATGGTATTTTGAAGCTTGATCTTTGTCGGGATTGGTGACACCGTCGTATAGATCGGCGAAGACCCCCCCCTAATAGAAGTAGATTTGTCGATGAAGCTGAAGCTGTCGACGCTGTCTGAGTCGCTGCTTATACTGGAGTCCGCAGACGACTCGAAGGACATGTTGCCGAAGATCTTGGCGAGTTTTTTGCTTGTCGTAGTTTTGACGAAGCGTGGCGGCGAAATCTCCTCGTCGCCTGTCTCGAACGATGCCGATGATTCCGAAAGATCGGAACCGACCGCCGACGATCCCGACGAAATCGGAACCTCGTGACGATGCGATCCTTCTTTTCCGATGCGGAAGTGGAACCTTCCGAACGTCATCTCTATAGGCTCCTCCAGATACGCATATGCATCCAAACGGGAGGGCGGGTGAGGAACAAAATCAACTAGACCAATTTCGATCTGTTTACCTCTGTCCAACGCGTTGCTTGCTACCGAAGACGTCGACGATGTTGAGCGTGCCATCGAGATCAGCTCCTTGTCGCCTCTAATCCCCACAGACGGCACCAATTGACAAGGTATCGACTTGTCAATGCCTACATATTGTAGACTAGGGTTTTAGTAGGAAGTAGAGGGCAAGTAGATCTCGAGGGTTCAGCCGGAAAAGTACTCAACTGCTAGAAAACTAGGGTTGTGTTGACAATGAAATCGATCCTCTCTTTCTCCCTCGACTCCCCCTTATATAGGTGGAGCCGAGGGTTTCGTGATGCACAAGTTACAAAGTCCAGGAGACTCTTTGAGTTCGTCCCGTAATAGTTACATGTCAAATATTCCTAATACAACTCTATCTTTCCAAACTATCTCTTAATTGGGCTTCCGGGCTTCATAAACTCGGGAAGTGGGCCTTCAGTAAACCCCGGGTACTATCTTCGGCAGGCCCATTGGGGATGCCTATGTCACCATGAGTGGGACAATTCTTTACCAAAGACTTCATTATTTCCCAAGCTTGAGCAACATGTTCATTATCAAATTGTCTAAATTTCATTATGTCGTTTCTCAAGGATATAATCTTAGCAGGAGGATAATATTTTCCAATAAAATCATCTTTGTATTTAACCCAAGAATCAATACTATTTCTAGGCAAAGATAGCAACCAACCTTTAGCTTTCCCTCTCGAAGAGAAAGGAAACAATTTCAGTTTTATAATGTCACCATCTACATTCTTATACTTTTGCATCTCACAAAGTTCAATAAAATTATTAAGGTGAGAAGCAGCATCATCAGTACTAACATCAGAAAATTGCTCTTTCATAACAAGATTTAACAAAACAGGTTTAATTTCATAGAAAGCCGCTTCAGGAGCAGGTGGAGCAATAGGTGTACAAATAAAATCATTGTAGTTTGTGCTAGTAAAGTCACACAACTTAGTGTTTTCAAGAGTACCCATTTTAGCAAAATTAAAACAGAGCAACATAAATAAAAGCTATAATAGAAACTAATTTTTGTGTGTGTTTTTGATATAATGAAGCAAACAAGACAAAGTAAAATAAACTAAGAAAAACTATAAAAAAATAAAGAGATTGGAGATGAGAGACCCCCCTTGCAGAAATTCTCTTTCTCCCCGGCAACGGCGCAAGAAAAAGATTTGATGGCGGTTGACGGGCTTGATGGAGTGTCTTGCTCCCCGGCAGCGGCGCCAGAAAAAGAGCTTGATGAGCGCAGATTGCACACCATTGGAGAACCCCAAGAGGAAGGTATGATGAGCATGGTAGCAAGTTTTTTCACAGCAGGAAACCAAGGTTTAATCGACCAGTAGGAGAAAGCGTGACTTCTGAAGGTGTTGCTAGCTGACTTGTAGCACGGCGCACTACCGACGTTAGCAACAACGTGGAACCTGCGCAACACAACCAAAATACTTTACACCAACTTACAGTGAGGTTGTCAATCTCACCAGTTTTGCTGAACACAAAGGATTAAATGTATAGTGTGGAAAGAGATGTTTATTTGCACTGAAATTAAAGATAACAGTGTTTGCAGTAAGTAAACATAAGAGGATGATTTTATCAGTGTAAAAGAAAGGACCGGGATCCACAGTTCACTAGAGGTGTCTCTCCATAAAGATAAATAACATGTTGGGTGAACAAATTACGGCTGGACAATTTACATAATAGAGACCATACATGACAAGATTATTACTATGAGATTGGTTTGGGCATTACAACATAATACATAGACCGTAATCCAACTGCGTCTATGACTAATAATCCACCTTTCGGTTATCATCCGAACCCCTTCCAGTATTAAGTTGCAAGCAACAGATTATCGTATTA
Organism: Lolium rigidum; assembly: GCF_022539505.1. NCBI lineage: Eukaryota > Viridiplantae > Streptophyta > Magnoliopsida > Poales > Poaceae > Lolium > Lolium rigidum. Next base: position 330,281,829 of record NC_061514.1, on the reverse strand, counting down.
AGCAATGTGTGTAAAGTAAACAATAGAATTATCTTTCGACAAAACATTGTTGTTTTCTCCCTAGTAGCAACAACACATCTACAATCTAGAAGTTATTGTCACTCTTCCAGAAAACTAGAGGCATGAAACCACTATCGAGCATAAATACCCCCTTTTAGAGTCACAAGCATTTACTACTAGCAACGGAGAGCATGCAAGATCACAAATAACATATGAAAAGTATATATAATCGATCTCAACATAGTATTTAATATTCATCGGATCCCAGCAAACACAACATGTAGCATTACATAAAGATGATCTTGATCATGATATGCAGCTCACAAGATCTAAACATGAGGCACAAATTGGAGAAGACAACCATCTAGCTACTACTATGGACCAATAGTCCAAGGATGAACTACTCACGCATCACTTTGGAGGCGGGCATGGAGACGTAGAGGCATCCGGTGATGATCTCCCCCTCCGGCAGCGTGCCGGGAAGAGCTTCAGAACCCTCCCGAGCTAGGGTCTGATGGCGGCCGCGATGGAACTTTTCGTGGATGGAGGCTCGGGGTATTTAGGTTTTTCCCGAGATCGTGAATAAATAGGCGGAAGGGCGAGGTCGGTGGATGCCTGGGGCCCCATACCACCCCTTGGCGCGGCCAGGGGTTGGCCCGCGCCATGGCATGGTGTGGCCACCCTGTCGAGCCTCTCCGTCTCTCCTCTGGACTCCGTCTTCGTTACGGTAAAATATGAACTTCGGCTTTTTTTCGTCCAATTCCGAGAATATTTCCTGTACAATTTTTCTGAAATACAAAACAGCAGAAAATAGGGAACTTGCACTGTGGCATCTTATCAATAGGGTAGTGCCGCAAAATGTATAAAGTTGCAACGAAGTGTAAGCAAAACATATATAAATTGGTGTAAAACAAGTATGTATCATAAAAAATTATAGATACGTTTGCAACGTATCAATGACCGTACCACTAGTCGCTAAGTCTCTAAAGATGTGTCTCCGTGGCCTGATTGACTTAGTGAAGTTCCTAACTCGTAATTATATTTTAATTGCTTCTAATTTCCTTCTTAAAATGTAATTTCTGCATAGGAATAAATAGAGACAAGGATTTTCACATCTATGCAATAATTAGTGATTAACAAGGGTTTAAGAGATATTATCATTACTGCAATTAATAATATAAGATTTAAACAATGATAAAGATGAGTGTCTTACCACTGCATCCCCAAGTTTAACCTTGATCGCCCACGAGTAAGGTAGATAAAATCACAAGGAACTTGGTGTTTAAACCAAACAATAAAAAAGCAAGTTTACTTACAATTGGTAGTCATTGCTCACACTTCTTCCCATAAAAGCTTAGCACGGGTAAATTACATGCAAAATATCATACAAGCTTTGTTATGCCAAATAAATTTTAGCCGAGGTTTTATTAACAAGGACGATCGGATGAACAACAATTAATCTACCTTTCTCTAGACAACATTTGCTTGCCAAGGATCGAAAACTTTCAAACTTTAAATAATTAAAGTGAGAGGGCAAGTCAAAAGAAGCTTAATAGTAGAGTATCTCATTAAACACCCACATAAATAATTCAAGACTTTCTAACACTTTTTTTCGTTCATTGTCCTTCAAGAACTCCAACTCATTAGTAATGAGACCATGCCAAAAGTTGTAATATGTTTTATAACCGGACTAAAAAAATACTTAGAAGGAACACTCATGACCATAACTAGGGTTTCCCTTTTGTGGCCTCGCGATTTCTCATAGTAAGCATAGGAGTGCCCAACTTTGTTTGCAATGCAAACACAAGAGAAAGTCGAGACTCTTACCCATCATAACATTGTTGTTACAGATGTTTAATCAACTCATAGCTTAGAGTTGTCTTATGGTAGATGTTCAATGGCCAGCGAAGTTGTCGACCACCCACAAGGAATGCCTCTAGTGGTTCAAGACACGCGTAAAGCAATACCTCACTTTAGTTTAAATAAGATGATTTTTGGCATGCACCTCATTGCCTCTAAGCACTAGTTCCATCAAACAAGTTTCTTCAAAAAGGGCTATGAAGTCAATCATAAATCTCTATGGAGTTGAGTATCTCTAAGGCTAAACTCTTAAGACAATTACTTCAACGCCCAAGTCATCTTTAAGAGACTCTTTCTCATGAAAAAATTAGTTGCACAATTAATTTTCAAGGAAAGACTCGGTTCTCTAAATAAAAATATAGCATAAGAGTTTTTTTAACCAAGCATACAAAATAATAAAAGCTTTACTCTAACCATCATGACATACTCCCACTCAATATAGCATTTCTCAAACACTACTAAGTAGCACATGCATTTCGAATTTTAAAAGTGGGAGTCATAGGACATACCTCTTGTTTGCAAGCTCGCTCCTTTCTTTCATATGACATGTTCCTTAGAAACTCTCGGCGAACTTTCTCCCTAAAAAATATTGGGCAAATATAAGCAAATAGGATCACCGGTAAAACACGATATGGCAAAAGAAAAAAAAGAATTTCGTGAATGAGATATAATAGAATGGAAAATCGGCGAAATAGACAAGGCTAGTAAACTCGAGCAAAAACAAAATAAAATAGAAAGAACAAAGACAAAAACAAAGAAAAGAAAAGGCGAAGTATTGGGACAAATTCATAGAGAAAATAAACGGTTTCGAGCGTTCGCTGCAAGTTTTTTTTAATAAAAAAAAAGACAGAGAGGGGCTTTCTTAGACCAAAGAGGTGTCTTGACATCGTGGTTTCCATGAATCGGGTTGGGATTTTGTTGTGGAGACCTCAAGAACCTATGAAGTTTAGCCTGCATGATGTGTCTTTTGCAATCTCTTTAGATGAGACAGATGATAATACGTCAAGAGTGTGAATAGTAGAACACTAGAACTTTCGATGATGAGTGATCTAAAAAAGAAAAGAACTTTCGATGATGACTCCAAAAGAATAATTTTGTGAGAAAAGGGTATGCGGACTCTGCAAGAAATAAGTAAAAGGTGTTTTCTTTGCAATCGTGCTTGAGTTAGCAACGGCATCCACGTGTCTACGCATTACCACGTCACGCCATCTTCTTATTCGTCAGATCAGCGAATCTCACGGCTGAAATCACCCGCGTGACGCGTCCACCTTGGACTCGACAAGACAGCACACCACGATCCTGATGCTGGATGTACTTCCGCTATAAATATCGCAGCCTCCTCGTGTCTTGGCAATCGAGAACCACAGCTAACCAAAGCAAAGCAGTCGAGATGGCAGCGGCTCGTGCGTCGATGTGGATGTTGTCGGTGTTCGTCGCCGCATTGCTTCTGGCGGTCCCAGGTTCCGCTGCGGCCACCGAAGGCGGCGCCGGTGGGAACACCGGCACCGTAATCGGCATCGACCTCGGCACCACCTACTCGTGCGTCGGCGTCTACCGGAACGGCCGTGTCGAGATAATCGCCAACGATCAGGGCAACCGGATCACCCCTTCCTGGGTCGCCTTCACCGACGGCGGCGAGCGGCTCATCGGCGAGGCCGCCAAGAACCAGGCGGCGGCCAACCCGGAACGCACCATCTACGACGCCAAGCGCCTCATCGGTCGGGAGTTCGCCGACGCCGTCGTGCAGCGGGACATCAAGCTGCTGCCGTACTCTGTCGTCGATCGCAAGGGCAAGCCGCACGTCCAGGTGCAGGTCAAGGACGGCGACGTGCGCGTGTTCAGCCCCGAGGAGGTCAGCGCCATGGTGCTCACCAAGATGAAGGAGACCGCCGAAGCCTACCTCGGCGAGAAGGTCACGCACGCCGTGGTCACCGTGCCGGCCTACTTCAACGACGCGCAGCGCCAGGCCACCAAGGACGCCGGCGTCATCGCCGGGCTCAACGTCCTCCGCATCGTCAACGAGCCCACCGCGGCAGCGATCGCCTACGGCATCGAGCAGAAGGGGTCCGAGAAGAACGTGCTGGTGTTCGACCTTGGCGGCGGCACCTTCGACGTCAGCGTGCTGGCCATCGACAATGGCGTGTTCGAGGTCCTGGCGACCAACGGGGACACTCACCTCGGAGGCGAGGATTTCGACCAGCGCCTGATGGACTACTTCATCAAGCTGATCAAGCGGAAGCACGGCCGGGACATCGCCGGCGACATGCGCGCTGCTGGGAAGCTGCGCCGGGAGTGCGAGCGCGCCAAGCGTGCGCTCAGCAACCAGCACCAGGTGCGCGTCGAGATAGAGTCGCTCTTCGACGGCACCGACTTCTCGGAGCAGCTCACCAGGGCGCGGTTCGAGGAGCTCAACAACGACCTGTTCCGGAAGACGATGGTGCCGGTGAAGAAGGCCATGGCGGACGCTGGGCTCAAGAAGGCTGACATCGACGAGATCGTGCTCGTGGGCGGCAGCACCAGGATCCCCAAGGTGCAGCAACTCCTCAAGGACTACTTCAACGGCAAAGAGCCCAACAAGGGTGTCAATCCCGACGAGGCCGTCGCGTACGGCGCCGCCGTGCAGGCTAGCATCGTGAGTGGACACGTCGACGATAAGACCAAGGACATGATCCTGATCGACGTCGCGCCGCTTACCCTAGGCATGGAGACGGTCGGCGGTGTGATGACGAAGCTGATCCCGAGGAACACCGTGGTGCCGACGAAGAAGACGCAGGTGTTCACGACGTACCAGGACAAGCAGACCAGCGTGTCCATCAAGGTGTACGAGGGCGAGAGGAGCATGACCAAGGACAACAGGCTCCTCGGCAAGTTTGAGCTCTCTGGAATCCCACCGGCTCCGAGGGGCACGCCGCAGATCGAGGTGACGTTTGAGGTGGACGTGAACGGCATCCTCCACGTGAAGGCGGCGGACAAGGGAACCGGCAAGTCGGAGAAGATCACCATCACCAACGACGGCCGTCGTCATAGCCAGGAGGAGATCGACCGGATGGTGCAGGAGGCCGAGGAGTTCGCGGAGCAGGACCTAAAGGTCAAGGAGCGCGTCGACGCCAGGAACAAGCTGGAGACGTACGTGTACAACATCAAGAACACTGTGGATGGTAAGATGGCCGACGCGATGGAAAGTGACGACAAGGAGAAGGTCGAGGAGGCCGTGCGGGAGGCGAACGACTGGCTCGACGGCAACCCGGAGGCGGAGAAGGAGGACTACGATGAGAAGCTCCGCGAGTTGGAAGAAGTGTGCAACCCTGTCATCTCGGCGGTGTACCAGAGGTCTGGAGGCGCACCGGGTGATAACAGCGCTGAGGAGGACGATCACGATGAGCTGTAGGACTATGCCTTGTTTGTTAGAGCTTTATATTAGTAGTTTTCTTTTATTTTCTCTTGATATATATATTGCATCTCTTCCACTAGTAATGCACACTCGTGCTGTAAATCAATTCTACTTCGCACTTCAGTCACTATCTTTTACTGATTTTCTGTGTGCACTCTTTGTTAAAAGAAGTTCACCAACCCTTCGTTTTGTAATATGCAACTCTATCGTTTTATCAGAATCAGGTTACAGAGTCGATTCTTAGATGTATCTACTGGCGCACTAGTAGATATCTGAATTTATTCTACCGACGGTATACTGAAGAAAGTTAGCACTCATCAGGACAAGAATTGTTATCCAGTGTTTTCAGATTGTATAGCTTCCGGAGAACACAACTAGCAGCCTTGGTCTAATTAGAACAAGGAAGAGCATGAGATGAATAGAATCTTTAGTGTTCAGACAAGAATTATTAACCTTTTTCTTTACGAAAGTCAGACGTGCTGCTTTCATTGATCATAGAAGAGAGAAAAAAATAGAGTTCCACAACAAGCGTGCCTAAGCACAAAGTAGCAGCAAAACAACGCAACAACACAAGAAAGACAGAATTATTAACCTTTCACAACTTGGCAGCTCGACCCCTTACTATTGTTCCGCCTTTACCACGATTGATGCAAGGAAATGTTTAGGTTTTAAGTTTCAGTCTCCCGTAACTTAGTATTTCTTCCATAGTTCTGCATGACAGATGCACAATTTGATCACTGGTAGATTCAAATTTAGACGAAGTCGAAACATCCTTTGTTGGACGGAGGGAGTAAGATATTTTACTGCCTGCAGAACGGGATTACAACAATGGTATTGCCACTCATTCATCTTGATCAATATGTTCTCCTTTCTCTCAAGCTCATCCTTTTCAGCCATCTACTCTCACAGTGTTCTTGCCCGCTTCTTTGAACTGCCAGCCGAATGAGTAGAATCACTTGTGCAGATTTAGTATTCGAAGCTGACTTCTAGCCTTCTAGGGGACTTGCCAGTAGAACTTGGTGCAGATTTAGTAACTGAACCACAATTCTGCCATTTATCCTTGAGTTCACTTTGTTCTTCTGAGGAGTACAAAGTTTGACCCGCCCATTATCATTGTTGATCCTTTTCGAGAGTACATCTTTAATTTCAACCTGAACAATTCCAGTTGCCATGCTGCTGCAAAAGAATACACACCCTAAGACTACAGAGAGCCTTACACGCCACTTTTTCCCTTCACCGTTCCCAACATTCATCCACTGCTTATAGTTGAGGAACTGTAGCACTTATGGATAAATCATAAAACAGTATTCTTTTACGAGAAACAGTGGGACTCTGCTGTTAAAGAGTATAAGGGTTTGTACATTAAAGAAAAAGAAATAAATAAGTCTTTTTTTAACAGAGAAATAAATAAATCACATGAAACTGTCTACCCAAGTAGGAAAAAGTCCATATTTCTTCCTTGTTGGGACTTAAGCCAACATATCTCCTGCTTAAATCTTGTTCTGCATCCGTAGAAGTTTGGCCTATCCTTCTAAAGATCAAGGCATTGCTAGTCATCCAAATCCATTAGGTGGTGTTTTGGTGCATTTAGGCATCGAAACGGCGTGGTCTTCAATGGAACAGTGGTATCCTAGGTAACCATCAATGAGAGGATCAAGGAGGAGTTTGACAGGTGGCGGCTCGCGAAGCTCTTCCATAGTTCTTATTTTGTCTTCCTGGCAGTTGGGAGAGTAGGCTTGTGGTGAGGAGCTGCCACCTCTTGTTGGCAATTGTTGCCTACCAAAACCCACCGGCGAGCAGCGACGGGCAACACGGAGAGCCGGGAGGCTCCCAGGACTGCTGGTGGATCCTGGTCCCTCGGGCAACGGCCCGCAATGCTCCGGCACACGTCCTGGCGTTTGTGAGGGCGTGCCACCTGACCTATACCTGGTCAGGAAGGTGATGGATTGCTTCGACTAGTTTCCTGCATGGCAAACACGGAAACATTAAATACGAGCCTCGATCGGCTCTTAGGTTGCCCTGTGGATCGGCTCAAAGAGCCGATTGCCCCATGGTTCACGTTAATGACATGGGGATCATGCTTTGTCAATATCAAGCTAAACTAATCTACGATAGTCTAGGGTTTTCACCGCATAACCGGAACATGCTACGCGTAGTCGAGCCTAGCAGATACGTAAGATGATGGAAAACCAGCCCTAAAGAGGCCTAAAAACCAACATGAAGTTGATCTCCGGAACAATCCCTCTAGGGCTTAATAAACCACACCTTACGCACTACCGGATCGTTCAACCCGTTTATAAGGCCTAACCATGCGGATATCAAACCAATCCTTGATGAACAAGGAACAACTATAATGGATTAGATCTACTAAATAAAGAACAAGCAAGATGTTGCCCTTACACCTAAGATAGGTGTAAGGGCAGCTAGATATCGAGGGGCAGCGTAGCTAAGCAAGCATATCATGAAAGCATCAACGTCAGCCCCAAAACATCTAAGATAAGGGTGTTGCTTGCCATAAAAAAGGCTTCAGCACGAGCAACACCAACAACGAATAAACTGATACTGCCTAGATCGCAAGATGCGATCTAGGCAGCATCTTGCTTACCCGGGAGAAACCCTCGAAACAAGGGGTGGCGATGCGCCTAGATTGATTTGTTGTGAACGTGATCGTCCTCCTTTCTCAATAACCCTAGATGCATATTTATAGTCCGTAGACTTTCTAACTTGGGAATAAACCCAACCGTGTACGAGCTAAACTCTATCTCTTAATTCTAACCGACACGTATCCTACTATAATTTACAGATACACGGGCAATCTAGCCCAAACTTCTTATACAAGGCCGGTTCAGGAATATTTTCCGTGCATATTCTCTAAGCCCATTTAATCACGACCCATCTCCAGATTTGGTTAAAATCTGGTGATAACACATGCCCCCCTGGTTTTGGCAATGATAATTTCACAACCACTCTGTTTTTTTTCTTTGTTCGGTCACGTCGTGGCAGAGCAGAACCGTCACAGTATCCCTCATCATGATGCCTTGCCTTCTCAACTTCTCTGCACGATTTGACAGTTCTTTGGCACCACTTCCTCGGAAACCGCTGTAACATCAACTCTCCACTATATCCCTTTATTTAACCGCGCCGAGCAGTTCGCCTCTTCATCCTCTTTCTCCGTACTAGCCGTCGGCAAAAAACCCCCTTCCTCTGTAGCCATGTCTTCCTCCTTCTCCTCCTCTGCCTCATCGGGTCTCTCCTCCTCATCTTCCTCCTCCCGTGAGCCCACGCCGGAGTGGGACTCGCTGGCGGCGTACGACCTCCGCGCCCCAGAGAAGTGGGACATCGAGGACCATGATTCCTCCATCTGGTCCGAGGACGACAAGTCCTTGACCGACGGAGAAGACGACTTCCAGTTCCTCGTCGACGGGGAGCTGGAGGAGGAGAGCGAGGATGACCTCTTCTCCTGGGACGACTTCACCTCCTCCGACGAGGAGGAGGAAGAGGAGGACGACGATTCCTCCGACGAATACCCGCCGGCGAAGCGCTTCCGCGCCGGGTCGGACGACGATGACGACGACGACGACGAGGAGGAAGAGGCCCCCGTCGAGGGCTACGGGAGCAGCGACGAGGAGCCCGCCGGCAGCAGTGCCGGCGGCAGCGACGACGGCGATGACGAGGGCAGCGACGGCCCTTAGATTAGGGACTACTAGCATAGGACTAGTAGTAGTAATCGGCTTTTGTTCTTCCTTCCTTGAGCAATCGGCTCTTCTCTGTAAAAGCCCCTTTTATTAATAAAGAAAATATTTCTAAGCCGATTTTGCTTCCTTATCAATTTTGCCGATTGTCAAAACAAGTCAACGCGCCAAGAGCCGATGGCAGCGCATCGGCCTTTACCATAAAACGCAAGCAAGGCCAACTCAGTTGCCTATTCAAACGGTAACCTGCAACTTATCTGAAAGAGTAACACTCAGATCCCCAAATCGCTGCTCGAACAGATCCAACTTACGGCCACGCGAATCTCAGATCTCAATTGCACAAATTCAACTCTGCAGCGAATCCAATGGCGGAATCATCCAACACCAACGCTACAGTCTCTGGCCTGAAGGTAATCCTCAACCGCTCCTCGCTGTCCGAGCATAGTGTTAGAATTACAGTAAACATCTGAATTAATGTCTCATCCCGTCATTAATTTTTTAGGTATCAGACATTCTGCTGCCGCAACCTTCTCTCCCAAATGCTCTCTATCTTGGCCCTCGTTCTACCGAGAGTCCTGCCCATTTGATTTCATGCGAGGCCAATAGAATTCCCTTCGTGAACCAGAATTTAGATCTGACTTCTTGGGCCGACTGCTTACGAGCCTGGCCTAATCCTCCTGAAGATTGGGTTTCATGGTACAATAGAATATCCAAAACTCACCAAGCCACCTGGGAAACCACGGGAATAGCCGATGCTTTAGCTTTATCACTGTCTCCCCTTGAGAAACATGAAAACCTTCTGAAAACCATCGGCTACTTTTGGTCTGATGTTTTGAATTGCTTCATGTTTGGTCATGGCCCCATGACACCAACCCTACTAGACGTGGCCATGATCACTGGTCTAGACATTGCATCCCCGAACCCCTCTGCTTTTATGCTGCCAAAGGTCCCTTTCACACTTTCTTCCAAAACAGAGTGCACAAACTGGGGTGCTTATCTTCGACGCCACATGAAAAACAAAGGCCCTGTAACAGAGAAAGAACACACTGCCTTCCTGAATTTCTGGTTGGAACACTTCATATTCTGTGGCCCTTCACTTGCTCCAACCAAGAACTACCTTTCCCTGGCCTATGAACTTGCCAGAGGCACTCAGCTTGGCATTGGCAAACTGTTTCTTGGAGAGGTCTATAGATATCTCCAGCTAATGTCTGTTAAACTGTTTTCCCAAAAGACAGTCAAAACAGGAGGTCCCTGGTGGTTCATTCAGCTATGGGCTCAGCTGTACTTCCAAAACCAGATCCCAAACTTTCCACCTTTAGCCACTTGCACCTTCCCAAATACTAATGGGAAGCAGATCCGATGCACTAGCTACGACCAAGCTCTATATAGCCTTCCAGGCAGCAAACTGACCTTCAGGGAAGCATCAGAGTGGTTCAGAATTTTCTACCAAGGCCTGGACAATCCTCTCTTCTTTCCTTATACGGAGTCTGAAAATTTTGAAAATCCAGTCTCCTTCAGGCTAGACAGCTTTGCCGATGACGCCAGCACCCGGCAATTGTACTCCATCATGATCTGTCCCTGCTTCCTTCCAGTTGGCATGAGCACCTCAAACAGGATCATCAAACCTGGTTATGAGTCCTATCAACCGGTCGTAGCAGCCCGGCAATTTGGTCTTGGACAGGTATCTCCCCATTTCTTCCTTCACCACCTGACAGAGAGCAGAGCTGAGCTGCCTGATGTCCTCACCAGTCAGAGGTGTTACTCCTTCTTTGATGCTCTAGCCATCCCAATTCCTCACAACCTCTCTTTTACCTCATCAACCGATGGTTTTGAGACCTGGTGGTCCATGTGGAAGACTCATGCCTTCAGGAGAGCTCTGGGACCATTGCTGAAACAACTTGATGCTGATTATGATATCCCTGCAGAACAGGTACCACTACTCCCGAATTATCTTGCAGTAGCTTACAATGATTTCTTTTCTTTTATAACCTTGCTCTGTCTCCTTGCAGCAACAGGACGGTCCAGAACCTGTACATGATGACGGTTCCCCCTTCAGATTCCTCCCACCAGCTCCAGTGGTCCTCTTCTGCAAAAACTCACCACCTTTGAAAAAGGTTGTGATGCAGAGCCAGCCGATGACGCCAAAATCGGCTTCCAAGAGCAGGGTATCTTCTGGGCCAGCTGCCCCCGAGCCTCAGTCAAGGCGAGAACAGCAGTGAGGAAAGTAGCTGCCAGGAAGACCTTGAAGCGCCAAAGCCCCACTCCAGCTCAAGAAAGTTTGCACGTAAGCTGATCCAGGACTTGGCTGATTTCATCTATCCTTCTAGGCTTCTGCAACATGCTTGTATTTCTTTTACAAGCCTCTACTGAAGAAAACTCCAGTGAGGAGACACAGTCCAGTCGAGGGGACTCGAGCTCAGGCAACTCTGGGAAAACCACCACGCAGAGCCAGCCAGACTTGCCACCGTCGGCTTCCAAGAAAAGGTCAGCTCCTGAACCTGCTGCTTCCCAAACTCCCATCAAAGCAGGGCAGGGCAGTCTACGCACAAAGAGCCGATGCATCAAGAGAGCTCGCAAGGAACCACAAGCCTCTTCATTAAACCAGGAGATTTCGAATGTAATTACCCTCCATACTCTTCTTGGCTCATATTTCATGCTAACCCATTGATGTACTCATCGGCTAACCACTTCCTTTGCAGACTGATGACACCTCTAGTGGTGAAGTCGAGGAGGTACTGATGCCATCCGCCACCCTGGACCTAGCAACTCTTAAAAGTGCAGCTGACAAGGTTGCCAACTTGGCCAAGCCCACAGCGGAAACCCAAGAGCCGATCACCTCTTCATCGGCTGTTCCTCTGGTCTTAGGAGAGGTACACTCCCTTCCCTTAGCTTTACCCTTCTCTTTCGCTGTATACTGACGTTGTTCTTGTTGTCAGGGTTATGACCTCTCAAGTTTGCTAACGTTCGACCCTGAATCCATCGAACCAGCTACTTCTAAAGTAAGTGAAGAGCCAGGACCTAGCGCTACACATGGTCAACTCCAGCATCTCAAGGCCCTGCTCTCCTCCTCAATTGAGACATTGGTTGAAAACCCCGAGGAAGTGAAGAGCATTCTTGAAGACATCCAGCCTCATCTCCCGGTGACGTTGCAGGTGAAACTCTGGCCAGTTGTGACTCTGTCTGCCTACAGGTCAAGGGTGAAATTGGCTCGTCAGAGAATCGACCTACGCCATTCTCAGCTTCCGTTGAAAGCCGATATTGCAGACAAATGTCAGCGGCTTAATGGGAAGAAGGCAGCTTTGGACGCCAAAACTGACACCTCTGTCGGCACTGCTGAACTTGAGATCTTGCGAAAGGAGTTGGAGGACCTTGAAGAGAGGGTCCGGGCAACCAAACAGCTCATCCAAGCTAAGGAAGCTCTTATTGCCCACTCCCACGAGGAAGCAGAAGGCCTCAAAGTTGAACTGAAGATTGATCTGGCCGAAATACGTGCCCTGACCAAGCAGTTGGTGACAGGCAATGACGAAGATGATGAGGCCGAGATCGCTGAGGTGGATCGTGTTCGTGCTGATGCCCTTCATGCCCTTGAGGCATTTCTTCAGTAGAGCCTCTCTATGTAACTTGATAACTGCTCAATTGAGCTTGTACCTCTAGAGTCGATGGCTGTGCATCGGCTTTTTAGTTCTAAAGTCGATGTCTGTGCATCGTCTGTACTTGTATCCTGTATATTTTTTTTACTGGCCGATTTCGTGCATCGGCCCCATATTTCATTGTCCGTTATCCCATATTAGGTGCCCCCCGAGCCGAATCTTTCAAGTAAATGAAGATATCGGCTCTCCAGTTATCCGATTCCAGGAACTGTACCTGAACATAGGCTCATCAGATATAACTTTTGCTGAAAAAGTGTTGGTCGTGGCTTATCCCCAGGACCAATGTCAATCTCTTCAGTCGATGTAAACCCGTATCCTAATCTTCCCGTCGCCTGTTAGATCGATGCTGAACACAGGCAGAACGTATAGCGAGGATAATATTGGCCGATTGCTGGAATCGGCCTCCTTGTTGATTGTATTGTTCAATGAAGGCTCACAACTTATATGTGCTCCCTTTCAGGAGGGAGTCTTCCTACTACGACTACGTGACATGCTTGAGGTGAGATCCTCGCTTTTTATTTTTTGGGGCCGATCGCAGGGATCGGCCTTGCCACGTATGTCGATGGATGTTGCTCTTGCTACTCTACCAGGCCGGTGGATAAGACTAGCCTTATCCCGTTTTTTGTCACTTCGATGCGATCACAGCCGTCCAAACTGACTCCAGAGAGCGGCTCTTGGTCTTCCGAGTCCCATATATTCATGCCGGCTATCGAGACCTCGATCGAGTCATCTGCATGCACGACTTCCACGTCATCTCCATCCCATTGTATCAGGCATTGGTGCATTGTAGATGGAATGCAGCAGTTGGCGTGAATCCAATCCCTCCCTAGCAGGACAGCGTAGGTGCTTTTGCTGTCGACGATGAAGAACGTTGTTGGGATGGTTTTTCGGCCTACGGTTAGATCCACGTTCAGAACGCCTTGTGTCCCTGACGCTTGGCCGTTGAAGTCATTTAGTGTGACGTTGGTCTTGATCAGATCTGCACTGGAGCGTCCCAAACGCCGTAGCATGGAATATGGCATTATATTGACTGCCGCTCCCGTGTCAACCAACATCCTGCCGACAGGCTGCCCATTGATATAACCTTTTAGGTACAGGGCCTTCATATGTTTGTAGCCCTTCTCTCGTGGCTTTTCAAAGATGACCGGCCGTGGACCGCGATCAAACTGTGCTATCGGCACTTCTTCGGTTCCTGGAGCACGGAACTCCGAAGGAAGTATGAACACCATGTTTGTGCCAGCCGATGCACTCGCATCGGCTTTTACTTGCTTGGGGCGCCATACTTTCTTCGGTGGACGAGTCTCCTCGTCCAAAGTCTGCTGAATCTTCACGGCCAGATCGGGCCGCGCTTTCCTCAACGTATGCAGGTATTGCGCCTCGGCTTGCTCCAAGCTACGTAGCCGCTGAACCCTACGCTTTTGGGAGTGGCTGAGTCCATCAGGACACCACCTTGGCCGGTGGTACTTATCCTCTTCTTCATCTTCTGACTCCTCAAAGTCTTCTTCTTGAGATGACTCAGCTCGTATGTTCTGAGGTGGGAGAGGCCCTAGACGCTTGAAAACTGAAACTTCTCCAGCGTCCCTCTTCTGCCGTCTACACTCCGGGCAGTTGTCGATCGTGGGCAATCGGCTCATTCCTGAATCCCAGCAGTGCTTAAAGAAAGGACAGTCCCAGTGTCTATCCATGTCCTCCTGCTCTCTTGACCTCCCCTTAGCGCGGTGTTCATGTCCTTCGTCGTCTCTATCATACCGACGGTACCTTCCATTGTCTACATCGGACCGATGATATCTCTCGTCATCTCTGTCGTACTGCCGACGTTGGTCATACTGATGCTCATATTTGTTAAGGAGATGTTTGGAGAGTGGTCGTTGATATCGCACGCTTCTCACTTGTTCCTCGGTGAGGTACCGTCTGTCATCATATCGGGGTCGGTCGCGTGGGTCGGCCTCCTTTTCCTTGCCGCGGGAGTGACTGCTTTCTTCTTTATCCTTGCCATGGTGGCGTACAGGCCCTGCCATGTTAACATCGAACGAGAAATCTAGTCGACGCCTCGCGGAGTGGTTGGGTTCCACCATGTTGACGCCAGGAAACGGATGTGTGTCCACTTTCATGGCAAACTGCCCAAAGAGCAGTCGGCCTTGTTCTATCGCCGTTTGGATCTGCTGACGAAACCCCTTGCAGTCATTGGTGGTATGGGTGAACGAGTGATGCCATTTGCAGTACGGCCTCCCGTTCATTTCTTGCGCCGTGGGGATTTTATGGTCTTCGGGTAACTTCAGCTGTTTTTCCTTAAGCAATAGATCAAATATCTGCTCAGCTTTGCTCACATCGAAGTCAAACCCTTTTGCAGGCCCTTGTGGTTTCACCCATTTGCAGGACACGGGATTTGCCCCCCGAGCCCATTCAGCCACGGCCACTTCCAGGTCTTCTGCAGAATCTTCAGCTTCTTCTGTCTCGACCAGGCCTACCGGACGCTTGAACTTGTCCTGGTACAATTCGGGGTGCCGCTGCTCATACGATGTGAGTTTCTGGACCATGTGCGACGGTGAACCGTACTCTGCTTGGAAAGCCGGATCCTTGATCGGCGTTGCGAGGCCCAATGCTGCCGGTTCGACCGCTTCTTTCTCGAGTTAAACGAACCGAATAACATCGGTTCCTGACAGTCCTGAAACATTGAATGTATTCAGACACCGTTTCTCCCCGCTTCTGCCGCACCTGCGTTAGATCGACAATACCAGCCTCGGTAGCTTCTGAATGATATTGCACATGAAATTGCTCCTCCAGTTGCTTCCACGTCCGGACTGAGTTTGGTGGCAACGAGGTGTACCGTCCAAAGGCTGATCCCGTGAGAGATTGTGAGAAAAACCTCACACGTAACGGGTCTGACGCTGAAATCATGCCCAGATGTGCCAAATATCGGCTCACGTGCTCAATTGAGCTAGACCCTTCTGCTCCATTGAATTTTGAGAATTCAGGGAGACGATACTTGGGTGGCAGCGGGATCAAATCATACTCGTCAGGGTACGGCTTGGAATAGCCGATTGTTTTCCTCTTCGGCAAGATGCCGAACTGGTCTCTCAAGATGGTGCTGATTTGTTCTGTGGTATTAGCTGTAGGGACCGAGCTCTCATGACTCGTTCCGGTGGCATATTTAGCTAGCCATGCCTGTTTATCGGCGTCTGCTCCGGAAATCCCTGTTGGTGCAATCTGGTTCGTGCGCGCCAAAGCATTGCAGTCCGGCACGTATGTGCACACGTATCCATGTGGGATCTCTTTAGGCGGCTCGTACAGGAATTGGCAATCACTAGGATCGCCTCCAACCTTGTAGACGACGTACGCCGGTGAACCCTGTAGCTCTGGCGCTGCAAGCGCAAATGGCAGCGGCGGTCTAATCTGGAGCGGTATTTCTCCCTGGTGAGTCCCCAGGGTAGGTCCCGACGGAGAGTATTGATGCTTCATGATTTCCTGCACCACACGAACCGCAACGCGCTCGAAGGCGTTCACCAAGCTCTCAGAATGGCGGTGTAGAGAATGAGCCACCATGTAATTAATTTCTTGGCGTAGAGCTCGCGGTGCGTTCCTCTGAAGAGGTAGATAGGTCTACCTCATCAAGAGCGCCTTCGGGGCAGAACCCTTTCCACCTGATGCCATGTGAACGGGTCTTCATGAAGGAGCCGATGAGATCGGCTTCCAAGATGGCTTTCATCTCATCATATTTCTTCTTGTGCTCCTCAGGCAGATCTGCGTACGTGACTGGTTCGCCCACCACCTCATCTGCAGAGTTAGACATGGTTGCTGCAGAGGTCGACGCAGTTGTTGCTGTAGAGTGTCCCACCGGGCGTGCCAGAATGTGTTGCCTACCAAAACCCACCGGCGAGCAGCGACGGGCAACACGGAGAGCCGGGAGGCTCCCAGGACTGCTGGTGGATCCTGGTCCCTCGGGCAACGGCCCGCAATGCTCCGGCACACGTCCTGGCGTTTGCGAGGGCGTGCCACCTGACCTATACCTGGTTAGGAAGGTGATGGATTGCTTCGACTAGTTTCCTGCATGGCAAACACGTAAACATTAAATACGAGCCCCGATCGGCTCTTAGGTTGCCCTGTGGATCGGCTCAAAGAGCCGATTGCCCCATGGTTCACGTTAGATTTATAATGACATGGGGATCATGCTTTGTCAATATCAAGCTAAACTAATCTACGATAGTCTAGGGTTTTCACCGCATAACCGGAACATCCTACGCGTAGTCGAGCCTAGCAGATACGTAAGATGATGGAAAACCAGCCCTAAAGAGGCCTAAAAACCAACATGAAGTTGATCCCTGGAACAATCCCTCTAGGGCTTAATAAACCACACCTTACGCACTACCTGATCGTTCAACCCGTTTATAAGGCCTAACCATGCGGATATCAAACCAATCCTTGATGAACAAGGAACAACTATAACGGATTAGATCTACTAAATAAAGAACAAGCAAGATGCTGCCCTTACACCTAAGATAGGTGTAAGGGTAGCTAGATATCGAGGGGCAGCGTAGCTAAGCAAGCATATCATGAAAGCATCAACGTCAGCCCCAAAACATCTAAGATAAGGGTGTTGCTCGCCATCAAAAAGGCTTCAGCACGAGCAACACCAACAACGAATAAACTGATACTGCCTAGATCGCAGGCAGCATGTTGCTTACTCGGGAGAAACCCTCGAAACAAGGGGTGGCGATGCGCCTAGATTGATTTGTTGTGAACGTTATCGTCCTCCTTTCTCAATAACCCTAGATACATATTTATAGTCCGTAGACTTTCTAACTTGGGAATAAACCCAACTGTGTACGAGCTAAACTCTATCTCTTAGTTCTAACCGACACGTATCCTACTATAATTTACAGATACACGGGCAATCTAGCCCAAACTTCTTATACAAGGCCGGTTCAGGAATATTTTCCGTGCATATTCTCTAAGCCCATTTAATCACGGCCCATCTCCAGACTTGGTTAAAATCTGGTGATAACAGCAGTATACTTTTGCCTTCTTTGGCACCCTTCTATATAATCGACACACCTTTCTATGGTGTATTCTCGTCAAATCCCCCAGGCACCTAATATCATCAACTCCATGTAAAAGGTTTGTTCAACTGCAATTTAAGAAGGGACATATGATCCAAGTGAGAAATCCCAACACGTATGATCACCGAAGGACACAAATATTTCTAGCAAGCCTGAGCAAAACGAAAATGCAAGAAAAGATTGTCTCTTGTGTCAAGGGCACTCCCATTGCAAGACACATGGATAATCTTACTTTTTTTAAAAATAAATAAGATTATATAAGAAATATGTTTCCTCTAAAGCAGGTCTCTGGTGTTCAATCTATCTTGGAGCAAGAGCCATAAAAATACCCTATGCTTTTGTTGCCAACATGATCTCCACAGCCATCCAAATGCAAGGGAGGCTGATGAGGGTGCTTAATGTTCATAAAGAAAGCATATTCCTTGGAAACTTAAAACCCATTAACCCAACAACGAGTCCATAAATAAATTTTATCTCAAGAAGGAACATGTGTGATTAAATCCTATAATATTTGAAATTTCACATAAACAGCCTTGGATAATGGTAAATGAAATACCAAGAGTGACTAATTATGAAAAGGTCTGCTAATACAAACCTAAAGGGAGATGGCATAGGAAGCTAAGGGAAAAATCAACCTAAGATCCTGATATTGCGAGCTATCGTTCCAAAGCATAATGTAGGTTCCATTTTTTTTCTAACATTTGACCAAGTTCATATAAGCAGGGAACAACCAGCAATCTCACCACCCTAAAGAACATACATTCGTTTTGGCTAGTGGTGGGGAAAAAAAGGAGCAAGATTCCAGATCAAGTTAACACAAGGCACATCAGCCCTCTCAAAAAAAATCTTAAAATTTCATGAGAAAACAATCATTCTGAATTTGTAGGTCAATAATGCCCAATCGGCCTTTATTTTTTTATGTCTTACAAAACAAATGATAAGCTGTCTAAGTGGGACTATTCTAGGATATTACCCCTTTTCTTCCAGAACTTCACTTTGGAGCTCGAGCTACATGGAGCTCGTTCAAAATTTGAAAACACAATTTCAAAGTTTCAAAAAAATATGGAAAAATAATTCTAGATCTAGATAATGATGTACTCTATCAACACACAAAATCTCAACCAAAATTAACTTATAATATATGCTTTAAAAATGAAAAAACCTAACAGACTTTCGAGGATTTAATTTTTGCACTTCTAACTACTTCAGATGTCAGATTTTGGCATTTTTGTGCAGCCCAAAATACGGGGTATTTCGAGTTGAGAATTTTTCAAGTTGATAAAGTACATTATTTTCTACAGCTAAATTTTTTGGAGCTTCAGAATGTCGTTTTTGAATTGTTCAAAAAACGTTCTATGTGTAGCCCGAGCTCTAAAGATCAACACTCGTTTTATTTCTCTCAAACAATGTTTTCTATACTTGTCAAGTTGATCTATGATGCCCTTGTATTTTTAGTGTGCTCTTGTAGAAGGTAGGAAAACAAGGATATTACTGAATTAACCATCAAAAGCTTTCCAAATGAAGTAAGAAATGAAAACTAGTTTGCAACCTTTACTCAATTCTTGATACACAGAGAGTACAGATATGACTCGTCATGATTCACTTTTCAACCAACTCAGATGGAAAACTCATCCATAGCTCTTAGATGCTGAAGTGCATTTGATCAACAAACATAATTATCAATATGTGATCAGCATTCTTTTACCGAGCATTGGCCCCGTGGGCTATCATGTTGGGACGGGCTAACGAGCTCCTTACAACCCTCTAAACCGAAAGGCTCACTATGAATTCACGGGGGTGGGAGGAGCTTTCCATCACGTCGACAGTTGATGCCCCAAATAACAATGACAAGGCATACTCTAGGGGCACGTTTGGTAGCCTGGATGCCCTTTGGCCTAGACACGGGGAGAAGAAAATGGGTCGTTTGGTTGGCTGGGCTCCCCCATGTTGTTGCATCGCACAGTTCATAAATTAGTGTTGGGCCTGCCCTGGGAGGAATGGCCGGATTGGCCATTTTTGTGGAGCCTGGACCGTTGTCGTGGATGGTTGCACGCGCTGGGAAAACCCCATACCTAGGGTTTGCGATGGCCAAAGCGGAGGCCATGGTGGCGGGTGCCGCAGGCTCGACCTGGGACATGGACGTGCCATTGTGGTTCGTCCCTTTCCCATGGCACGCTACGCCACGAGCGGGCCCCGGCAGTTGCTCCTTTTCCACCGGTGGCCATAGCACCGCCCATAGAAGTTCAAGCGCCGCCTCCTCCCCTATGGGGTGGGGGCATTATCGAGCATCGATAGGAGCAGCGACACATCGTCCACCTCTGATGTGGCCACTTTTCTCCGTCCGATTGTAAGTTTCCGACTCCAACATTTTAGATTCTGGTAAGGGTTTTTTACATCTGACACTAGTTCATCACAATTGGGTTAGGGTTTTTTTTTTGAGGTAAAACAGTGGGTTAAAAACCCACTGCAATTTTTATATATATATATATATATATATATATATATATATATATATATATATATAGTTACAAAAGAGTACTTTTACGAAAACATGACCGTGGCACGGAAGAATGTCAATGGAAAGCATGTCATTGGCATGCATTTCATTGACATGTTTGTCAATGGCATGCTTTCCATTGACATGCCTATCACCGTTCGGTGGCCTGTACATACTTTGCAATGCCTTTGCAAAACTGGGAGTACCTAAGAGAGTACCCAGACGGGCCGATGGAGGGGTTTGAAGACCTTAGGCCTAGGGTGCAGCTCCGGGACAACAATACTGCACTCATGGATGCTTACCGCGAGATCTGCGCGCCCAAGGTTCATCGAGGCCGTTATGCACACCTAGGCCATGCTCCTAGGCAAAAGCTTCCAACCTTCTTCGTGAAGCTCTCCGTAAGTGACCTCCTCGCGCTGAGCGTGCTACCCTCCATGGAGCAAATGCTGATCAAGAAGTACAAGATGAAGAAGGACGAGCAACCGGTGAAGATGTCCCTATACCTGGGAAAGGTTTACGAGAACAATGTCTAGCTACAGTGGAGGGGTGATAGGGCTGCCTTCATCAAATGCTCGAGTGAGTTTGTTGGGAAACCCGAGATAGCCGTCGACGACACAGTCATATTCACCCCACGGATGATGGCTTCGACGTCCGGCTGGACATGTATGATACCTCTGTCCCAAGCATCCGGGGATACAAAAATAACCACTAGGGGCGTTGGGAAGATTCTCGCTATGAAGGTCTTCATTAGAGGGAGCCGTCCATGTTATATGCCTTCTTGTGTAGTTGCTTTTGTGATGTTCTGGTTGTATTGTTGGCCCCACGAGGCTGTTGAACAATCCTTTTGTGCCAGTGGTGTGTTCCCCTTGTGTAAGTATGATACTAATTAGAATGAACTAAGTGCGTTAGTAGTCTGACGCTAGAACTAAGAAAGTTAGTAGTATGTCAGTTGTTAATATGATGTTTATTATGCTTCATTGCTTGATGTGATCTTTATGCATGCGTTGTGTTGTGTGATGGTAAGATCACCAAATTTGAATATGGTGATGAGGTACCACATGTGTTTGCCCAAAATGGCAACCAAACACATGACGCGTGACTGAACACATATGCCAGTTTTTTGCAGGCAACTAAACACTTGAGTAGCAACTGATGCAGCCCAACCTACCATACAACTGGCTAAAGTTGGCCCGTTGCCCTATTTGCAACGGGAAAACCAACCCTGGAGCCTGATCTCACTGAGCTTCGGGCTACCAAACGTGCCCTAGACATCTACCAACTCACTTTGGGATTCTCCTAGCGTCTTGGGGACAATACATGGCTATGGCCCGGTCTTGCAAAGATGAAAACCGACATTAGGCAGTGAGGTATTTTTTCCTAGTTGATCCAGTGAGGGCCTTAAGATGTTAGTCCTAGTATCTTAATTCGTCCCAGTCTACTACGGTTGGACCCTCCTTGGATTAGGGACAAGTTTCTCTCTCGACACCACATAGGATTAGGGTTTCGAGAGTGCGATAGACTTGGACCTATCTAAACTCAATTAGGGTTTTTGAGAAGAGAGGGGAAAATTTTCCTTCTCAACTTAAGTTGCATGATTGAATTCAAACAAGTTATGTTTGAATTTCAAATTCAAAATGCAATTAAGTATATAATAATTCAAATAATGGATAATTTATAAACAAATGAATAAATCAAGTATACAAAATAAAAGAACATATATTTAAAGCCCATTAGAGAAAACCTCGAGCTTTATTGATTAACACACATATTACATTGTCATTTACATTATCCAAATTGAATTATAAATATTTGTTGCGGTCAGAAACCCACCGGCGAGCAGCGACGGGCAACACAGTAGAGCCGGGAGGCTCCCAGGATTGCGGTTGACCCTGGTCCCTCGGGCGACGGCCCGCAATGCCTTCTGGCACACGTCCTGGTGCTTACGAGGGCGTGCCACCCGACCTATACCTGGTCGGGAAGGTGATGGATTGCTTCGACTAGTTTCTCGCATGGCAAATACGTAAACATTAAATACGAGCCCCGATCGGCTCTTAAGTTGTTCTGTGGATCGGCTCAAAGAGCCGATTGCCCCATGGTTCATGTTAGATTTATAAGGACATGGGGATCATGCTTTATCAATATCAAGCTATACTAATCTACAATAGTCTAGGGTTTTCACCGTATAATCGGAACATCCTATGCGTAATTGAGCCTAGCAGATACGTAAAATGATGGAAAACCAACCCTAAAGAGGCCTAAAAACCAACGTGAAGTTGATCCCCGGAACAATCCCTCTAGAGCTTAATAAACCACACCTTACGCACTACCGGATCCTTCAACCCGTTTATAAGGCCTAACCATACGGATATCAAACCAATCCTTGAAAAACAAGGAGAAACTATAACGGATTAGATCTACTAGATAAAGAATCAAGCAAGATGCTGCGCTTACACCTAAAATAGGTGTAAGGGCAGCTAGATATCGAGGGGTAGCGTAGCTAAACAAGTACATCGTGAAAACATCGACGTCAACCCCGAAACACCTAAGATAAGGGTGTTGCTCGCCATCAAAAAGGCTTCAGCACGAGCAACACCAACAACGAATAAACTGATACTGCCTAGATCGCAAGATGCGATCTAGGCAGCATGTTGCTTACCCGGGAGAAACCCTCGAAACAAGGGGTGGCGATGCGCCTAGATTGATTTGTTGTGAACTTGATCGTCCTCCTTTCTCAATAACCCTAGATACATATTAATAGTCCGTAGACTTTCTAACTTGGGAATAAACCCAACCGTGTACGAGCTAAACTATATCTCTTAATTCTAACCGACACGTAACCTACTATAATTTACAGATACACGGGCAATCTTGCCCAAACCTCTTGTACAAGGCCGGTTCGGGAATATCTTCCGTGCATATCCTCTAAGCCCATTTAATCACGGCCCATCTCCAGACTTGGTTAAATTCTGGTGATAACACATGCCCCCCTGGTTTTGGCAATGATAATTTCAAAACCACTCTGTTTTCTCCGCCGTAGGGTCACGTCCTGGCAGAAGCGGAACCGTCGCGAGAATCTTTCATCATGATGCCTTGCCTTCTCAGCTTCTCTCGCACGATTTGACAGATTCGGCACCATGTCCTCGGAAACCGCCACAGCATTAAATCTCCACTATATCCCCTTTTATTTAACCGCGTCGAGCAACTCGCTTCTTCGTCCCCTTGCTCAGTACTAGCCACCGAAAAGCCCTCCTCCACCATGGACTCATCCTCCTCCTCTGCTGCATCGGCTATGCTTTTGTTTAGATTTTTTTTATCGGCCGATTTCATACATCGGCCCCCATATTCCACTGCTCAGGTTGATGTAAAAAAAAATTTTACTGGCCGATTTAAAATCGGCCCCCGTATTTCACTGCCCATCATCCCACATACTTGGGAAATACTTCTTGAGATGCTGGCCATTGACGGCCACTGGGAACTTCACACCATCCAACTGTTCGAGCATATATGCATTGCCCTTTAGGACTTGGTCAACCCTGTACGGCCCGTGCCAATTTGGAGACCATTTACCATACGCCTTGTCCTTAGTCCCCAACGGCAATACAGCTTCCCATACCAGATCACCAACGTGGAACTCCTTTGGCTTCACCTTCTTATTATATGCACGAGCCACCTTGGCCTTGTTCTCCTTAATTTTCTCAAGTGACCAAAGTCTAAGTTCCGTTAGATCTTCAACGCTATCACTCATCAGGGCTGCATACTCTTCAGTTGTTAAGTCATTCTGAAACGTGACACGTCTCGACCCAGCCGTGATCTCCCAGGGTAACACGGCTTCTTTTCCATAGACCAGGTGGTACGGCGAGGTTTTTACCGCTCCATGACATGACATGCGATAAGCCCATAAAGCCTCCGACAAAACCTCGTGCCAACGCCTAGGGTACTCATCGATTTTTCTCTTAATCAGCTTGATAAGGCTTTTGTTGGACGCTTCAGCCTGCCCATTTGCTTGAGCATAGTATGGGGATGATCGGATCAACTTAATTCCCATGCTCTCGCAGAAATCTCTGAACTCGTGAGAAACGAAAACCGAACCTCCATCGGTTGTAATGGTCTGGGGAATCCCAAATCTGTGGATGACATGCTCTTTCACGAAACTGATAACGTCCTTTGATGCCACAGACTTCATAGGGACGACCTCCACCCATTTAGTGAAATAATCTGTAATGGCCAAGATCCACTCGTGGCCTTTGCTCGATGCAGGATGGATTTTGCCGATCATGTCCATGCCCCATCCTCGAAATGGCCAAGGCTTGATGATGGGGTTCATTGATGATGCGGGTACCATCTGAATGCTCCCAAACTTCTGACATGCTTGACACCCTTTATAGTAATTGAAACAGTCCTCAAGCATGGTGGGCCAATAAAACCCTGATCGCCTGATCAACCACTTCATCTTATGAGCCGATTGATGAGTTCCACAGGCGCCTTCATGTACCTCGTGTAAGAGCCGATTTTCCTCAGCTGTTCCCAAACATTTGAGAAGTAACCCTTCCAAGGTCCTGTAGAACATATCATCTCCAATAAGGACATACTTCATAGCCTTGTACCTTATCCGTTTAGGTGCCCCCCGAGCCGGATCTTTCAAGTAATTGAAGATATCGGCTCTCCAATCATCCGGCTCCATGAAATGTATCTGGACATCGGCTCCTTCCACTGTCTCCTTATAGCCTGACGCCATCTGTGCGAGATCGTTCGCCTCCGTATTCTGCGACCTCGGGACCCAGCTGAAGTTTATGTACCTAAATTGTGTCATCAGCTCGCGGCAATGCATCCACAACGGGAAGAGCGACTCGCTCTCACACTTGTATTCGTCCGTGAGCTGGGAGATCACCAACTTTGAGTCTCCAAAGAGTTCCACCGCTACGCCCCGGCTTCGATTAACAACTCCATCCCCTTACGTACTGCTTCATACTCAGCAACATTATTGGTGCAAGGGGTAGATAGCCTGATGGAGAAGGTGTAGGTTGCCCCCCGGGGCGACACGAGTAGGATGCCGATGCCGCAACCATCATCACAAACTGACCCATCGAAGAATGACGTGGGCATTACCCTTCGGGTAACCAATGTTGCTCTACCCTACGTGGTCCAACAGGAGGCCCATGAAGGAACCCGACGGCAAGATGGGCCACTAGGGCGGTGCGACGGAAGATTACTTGGAGTACAAGATGCGGAGGAAGCCGAACAAGGAAAGTTTGGAGATAGATCTACTGTAAACCTACTCGTACTCGATTAGATCTCTCGGGACCTGGCCACCTATATAAAGGCCAGGAGAGGGGCTATCGAGGGACACAATCAATCTTAGCAATACTAGCCGGCAGAAGCTTAGAACTAGGTTACCCTAGCAACCAGCATCTCGACGAGATCCCAGCCGAACTATTCGGCACCCCATTGTAACCTGTTTTCATCATAATCAAAGAACGAGACGAGGCGGGACGTAAGGGTTTTACCTCATCGAGGGCCCCGAACCTGGGTAAATCGCTCTCCCCGCTTGTCCGTGAACCGATGTCTCGTGTCGGCTTGCGGGATTCCATCAACCCTAAGCCCCTATCGGAGGGCATTGCCGAGGAGCACCCTCGACAATTGGCGCCGTCTGTGGGAACCCTGTCGGCACAAGGCAAGGCATCGGCAGATCCGATCATGACACCGGCGGCCTCGCCGGCAGCTTCATCAGCAGCTTCATCGACACCATCGTCACCAACCCTGGGAAGCCCGATTCGATTCGGCTCCTACGAGTTTACTCCACACAGCGATTCCTCCCGATCGAACTTTTCAGATCTACAAGGGAACACGGAGATGACCTTCGGCAGCGTCCACTACAACGTCAACGAAGAGGGAATCCTTCGATTGCTGGAATCCCCCACTTCCGGATCGGCGGGTTCACGCGTGTCATCATCACTCGATCTGTCGGCTGGACTGACGGGATCGACGTACTCACCCGTGCCCTCGACTCCCCGCTCGGTGTCCTCCATGTCGGTAGGGTCGGATGATTCCTCATCCTCGAAACTAACTTCGTACTACTGCTCGAAGCTGTGACACCGGGCACGGGCTGGGATCAAGCGACACGCCGTTCATACGCAACGCCCGGTATTCATCGGGAGAGGACGAGTATCGACAACATCATCCAGGGAACCACCCGAAGAACGGCACACCATCAGGTCTATGTCGCCAATAACACGGGAAACGCAAGGCGCGAGAGGAGACGAGGACCATACCCCCGTTCCGAGTAGAAGGGCAAGTTTTGAAAACAGCGCCAGCAACCGCGACAGCGATTACACCATCGCGGATGAGGAGTGGGCGGCAGCAAGGGCAGCAGTACTCAACAACACGCCGCTCCCCGCAGGAACTTCGGTTGGAACCCTCAATGCTTATCGCTCCATACTACAGAAAAACCGGGAGCACCTGTCGAAAGAGCAAGCCACCCTTGAGAGACGCCTATCTGCGGCGGATCGATCCAGCGAACGGCGAAGGGGCTCGCAAGCGAGTGCCTCCTGAAACACTCACGGAACGAGGCAAGAACCGGTCAAGACTATCCAGGCTTTCGAGAAGATGACGCCGGAGAAATAACGTCGAATCTGACCAAATCCTTTATGACTATGGATACCGCCGGCATGCCACGGCCGAAAACCGTTGCAGGAGCAACGGCCAACCTCGCCGCATACCTCATCAACCAGCTCCCCGAAGGATCCGTGGCTCAAGCTCATCGAGGTGCCCTGGAGAGTCTCGCAATATTGGGGAACAACCTAGCCCCGCCAAAAGAAAGGACCACCGTCCAAGGCAGTGGGTCGAAACATCATGCGAGAGATGCTCGAGACGAAATCACCCAGAGCAAGATCGACAAAGCAAGGCGACGACGCGCCGCTAGGAAGGACGACGACAGTGATTCTTCGGACGAAGACCAGGAGTACGACGGCGAGCTTAGGGGAGCCGACTGTCTAAGCTACAAGATCCGCGAAACGATGCTGCCCAAAAAGTTCAAGCCTACCCCTACTGATGCCGCCAAGTACGATGGGCAGCAAGAACCAAGGTCCTGGATAGACGACTACCTGCAGACTGTGATCCTGCACAAAGGAAACCAGATAGCATCAATGCAATGCTTACAACTTTACTTGAAGGATTCAGCACGGGCCTGGCTAAGGGGGCTGCCGAAAGGTTCCGTTAAATCATGGGACGACCTAGTAGATGCCTTCGTTGCCAACTTCCAAGCAACGTACAAGAGGCCCATCGGGATCGAAGAGCTGCGGAATTGCCGCCAGAAGCAGAGGGAATCGATGCGTTCATACATCGGGAGATTCACAAAACTCCTAAACGCCGCCGAAGACGTATACGTCGACAGAGCAATTGACGCTTTCAGCGACGGCGTTCAGCGGGAAAGCTACATAGAGGAACTTGGGCGCAAAAAGCCTAAAACCATAACCAAGTTAATGGAAATCGCCAACAGATGGGCCGATGGCGAAGACAACGTTCGAAAGCCACGACAGCGCAGCGACGACGAAGAAGATGACCAGCCGAAACATGATTCGGGTGGTCGAAGGGATCGCAACAAGAGAAGGAAGAACCGCGGTTACGATGACAACAACTTGGTGGCCGCAGGCTACTCTGATCGGCGGGGCGATCGGTATGATGACGAGCGAGACGATCGACGGGACGGTAATCGGAACAACTCCGGGAACCGTGGCAACTATAAACCACGACAACAGAGAACACCCGAACTACCCTACGCTGAGCAGATCAACGCCCCATGCTACCTGCATTCATATACCGATTCCAAGGATGGTAAAATAAAGTCTAGCCACCTGCTCAGGGACTGTCGGCAGTTCATCGATATGCATAAACTCATCCAGCAGGCAGGCCAGCAACAGCTACCACCACCACCACCACCACCCCCACCGCAACATCAGGTCCGAGCAAGCTCAACCTCATCAACCCAACGAGGCATTTCCACCACCACGTGGGCGGATGAGCATGATCCATAGGACAGGTGTCTCGAAAAGAGAGATGAAGAAGCTCACCCGAGAGATCAACTTGGCGAGAAAGCATCATGGCAAACATCCCCGAGTACGTCGAATGGTCTTCTCGGAACATTACGTTCGGTCGAGCGGATCACCCGATGACCATACCAAAACCAGGTCACGCTGCCTTGGTAGTCGAAGCACAAATTGGGGGGTTCAAGATGAGCAAAGTCTTCATGGATGGTGGAAGCGGGCTAAACCTGATATTTGTCGACACAATTAGAAGTATGGGGATCACCATGAACATGTTGGAAGAAACAAACACCTGCTTCCACGGGATCCTTCCAACCGCACCGGGCTACTCTCTTGGCAAAGTCTACCTGAATGTCATCTTCGGCAGGGCCGACAATTTCAGGAAGGAGAAGATCGAGTTTGAAGTGGTGAACTGGGAGTCACAGTATCACGCTATACTCGGGAGACCAGCGTATGCCTAGTTCATGGCTGTGCCGCATTATGCATACCTCAAGCTGAAAATGCCTGGGAACAACGGGACAAACATCACAGTCTATGGAAGTTTCTCACGCTCGGACAATTGTGATCGCGACTTTCGGAGGATTCGCTGCAAAGTTCGGGTCACGGCAAGAAATCGTCGACCCTCCGCCCAAGCTGTCTATACGAGAAATTAAGGAAGAAAAAGATGGCGGGGACGCCAAGAAGAAGCCAGCCGCTCTCACCCTTAAAGCTTCGACGAGCGAAGCTTCGGCAGCGAAGCCCCGGCGGCAAAGGGTTCGGCGGGCGATGGCACGAAGGCTTAGGAGATAGCAAGACGATGGCAAGCACCGCCCAAACCCCTGACGAAACCAGCAACGCTGCAGCAATCACTAACGCGGTGAAGAAGCCAGAAGAGGAGAAGAACCCCTTCCGTGCCTAAGCAGTCAACTAGCCTTTACTCTCTTTTCTCCTTTACTTTAAACAGGGTTTTCCCTTTTCCTCCCTCTAGCATCGTGCTTACCTTATTAATAAGAACTTGTTGCGGTTAGAAACCCACCGGCGAGCAGCGACGGGCAACACAGTAGAGCCGGGAGGCTCCCAGGACTGCGGCTGGCCCTGGTCCCTCCGAGCGACGGCCCGCAAAGCCTCGGCACGCACGTCCGATGCTGATGCAAGGGCATGCCACCTGACCTATACCTGGTCAGGAAGGTGTTGGATGTGCCTCGCTTAGTTTCCTGCATGGCATACACGTAAACATTAAATACGAGCCTCGATCGGCTCTCGGGTTATCTCGTGAATCGGCTCAAGGAGCCGATCCACCCATGATGCGTACGAGGTGTACGATCAGATGGTGGTCCTGCTTGATCAAAATACAGCTAAAACGACCTACTACGATTTAGGGTTTTCACCACATAATCGGAACATCCTACTCGTGATTGAGCCTCGGCGGCCACGCACGGTGATCGTAAACCGACCCTAGACAAGGCCTAAAAACCAACACGAAGTTGATCCTCGGAACATCCTGTCTAGGGCTAGCAAACTACACCCTACGCGCCACTGGATCCTTCAACCCATTTGTAAGGTCTAACTATGCAGATATTAAACTAATCCTTGCAGAACAATGAGCAATCATAACGGATCGGATCTACTAAACAATGATCAAGCGGGGTGCCGCCCTTACACCCAAGATAGGTGTAAGGACGGCTAGATATCTAAGGGTCGCACAACGATGGCATATGATACGATGAACAATGCTAACCCTAAAACATCTATGATAACTACGTTGCTCGCCATCAAAAAGGCTTCAGCACGAGCAACGCATGAACGACGAATAAACGTGTCTTGCCTAGATCGCAAGATGCGATCTAGGCAGCATGATGCTTACCGGAAGAAACCCTCGAGACAAGGGAGTTGGCGATGCGCCTAGATTGGTTTGTGGTGAACGTGATTGTTGTTTATCTCATAAACCCTAGATACATATTTATAGTCCGTAGACTTTCTAACGTGGGAATAATCCCAACCGGGCACGAGCCCAAACTCTAACTAACCGAAACATATCCTACTATGGTACAGATACACGGGCAAACTAGCCCAAACTTGGTATATAAGGCCGATTCATGTATTTCTTCCATGCATATTCTTCAAGCCCATCTTCAATCGCGGCCCACCTCTGATCCGGTCAAATTCTGGTGATAACACATGCCCCCCTGGTTTTGGAAATGACATTTCCAAAATCATTATGCTTTCCTTTCGTCGGGTCATGTCGTGGCAGAGCAGAACCGCTGCAGTGTCTTTCATCATGTCGCCTCGCCTCCTCAGCTTCTCTGCGTGAATTGACAGATTCGGCATCATGTCCTCGAGAACCGTCATGGCATTAAATCTCCACTATACCCTCTTTTATTTAACCGCATCGAGTAATTTGCTTCTTCATCCTCTCCCTCAGTATCAGACACCGAAAAACCCTCCCCCACCATGGACTCATCCTCCTCCTCTGCTGCATCGGCTATTTCCTTCCAATCCTCTTCCTCAAGCGAGCCGATGCCAGAACACAACCAATGGGAAGAGCCGGAGTGGGACTTCGACTTCGTGCCCGACGGCCCACCTGAAGCCCTCGTCGGGTCAGATGGGGAATTGCCCCTGACCGATGAAGAGAACGATCTCCGGTTCTTGATTGACGGAGGACTGGTGGCGGAGAGTGAGGACGACCTCCTTTCTTGGGGTAACTCCGCTTCCTCCGGCGAAGGGGAAGAGGAGGATGAAGAGGACGATACCTCCTCCGACGGGGAGGAAGAGGAAGGTGACACTTCCTCTGACGAGCCGCCGGCGAAGCGCTTTTAGATGACGACGAGGACGAGGCGACGAGGACGATGATGACGAGGAAGAAGCCCCCATCGAGGGCTACGGCAATAGCGACGAGGAGCTCGCCAGTAGCAGCTCCGGCGGCGGCTACAATGGCGACGATGAGGACAGCGACGGCCCCTAGAGCAGGACCACTTGGTATAGGATCGTAGTAGTAGACGGCGTGTTATGCATCCGGATGTATCCTTTTGAGAGCCATCGGCTCTTTCTTGTAAGAAATCGTTCCTTTGAATCAATGAAGAATGTTCTCCCAATTCGACTCTCAATTCATCCAATTTCAAGCCTTCCATTTGCCGCATCATAAGCCGATAGCAACGCATCGGATTTTTCGCCTCAAACGCCCATGAAGCCGGACTCGGATGCCAATTTTAGACGATCAATCAAGTACTTCTCAAATTCGGTCGTAACTTGATACTGACCGTAATACTTTGTAATTTTATAGCCGATGGCTGTTCATCGGACTGTTGTTTATTTTATTTTTGGAAATCCATGACTCCTTCATCTTCTTGTAGCAACGGGACGGTCCAGATCCCTCATATGATGACGACTTCCTTTCAAATTCCTTTTATCGACCCAGTGAGTCTTCTGCTGCAATGAACTCACCATCTTCGAAGAAGATTGCGACGCAGGACTAGCCGCTGACACTCCAATCGGCTTCCAAAAATAGAGCATCTATCGGATCGAGCTGCCCCCGAGCCATGCGAGCGAGCCGAGAGCCGATCACCCTTCTTACGTTGAAAGCCGATATCGTAGACGAAGCACCGGCGGCTAATGAGCCAAATGACCGGGTTGGGTGCCAAAGCCGATACTTCGATAGTACCGCTGAGCCGGCGACCTTGCGCAACGGGTTGGAAATCCTCGACGAGAAGGTTCGGCACCGAAATCGGAAGCTCTCATTGTCCACCCTCCGGGAAGCTGGAGGTCCATCGTGTCTTGAACGCGTAGCGGGTAGATCCCGTGAAATTTGTACTAGAGTCGATGGCCGTGCATCGGCTTTGTTCCTTAGCTCGAAAGTCGATGTCCGTGCATCGGCTGTATATCATGAGAAAATATTTTTACGGGCCGATTTTCTATCGGCCCCCAATATTTCTCTGCACATGTATCGCACATGTTCATCTAATTAGGTGCCCCGAGCCGATTCGCGGTGTATCTGCCGATATCGGCTCTTGTGGTTAGCCAAGGCACTATATGTGAACGTCGGCTCGATTAGAGACCAGTGTTGACTTCTTCCAGCTCATTAGCCGACGTAAACCTATTGCCCATTGGATCGACGTTGAATCCAGGCAGAATGCATGGCGAAGATAATTTTGGCCGATTGCTGGAATCGGCCTCCATATTGATTGCTCAATGAAGGCTTTGCAATGTTCCTCCATAGATCCTTGGGGCCGATCACATGGATCGGCATCGCCACGTTTGTCCATAGATGTTGTTCTTGTTACACGGTCAGGCCGGTGGATAAAACCAGCCTAACCCCGTCCTTTGTCACGTCGATGCGCTCGCAGTCGTCCAAATTGATGCCTGAGAGTGGCTCTTGGCCTGATGTCTCCCAAACGTTCATGCCGGCCGTTGAAATCTCGGCTGAATCATCCGCGTGGACGACTTCTACTTCATCTCCATCCCACTGTATTAGGCATTGGTGCATCGTGGATGGAATGCAACAGTTGGCGTGGATCCAATCTCTCCCTAGTAGGACAGCATAGGTGCTCTTGCTGTCGACAATAAAGAACGCCGTAGGGACGGTTTTCCTTCCTACGGTCGGATCCACGTTCGGAACACCTTGTGCGTCGGATGCTTGGCCGTTGAAATCGCTCGGTGTCACATTGGTCTTGATCGGATCCGAGCTAGAGCGTCCCAACCGACGTAGCATGGAGTATGGCATAATGTTGACTGCCGCTCCGGTGTCCACCGGCATCTTGTTGACGAGGCTGCCCATTGATGTAACCTCGCAAGTACGGGGCCTTCGGATGCACGTAGCTTCTTTCTCGTGGCTTCTCAAAGATGACCGGCCGTGGGCCGCGATCAAGTTGTGCCACGGAGTGCTTCGTCTAATCCTGGAGCACTAAACTCCGTTGGAAGGATGAACACCATGTTTGTGCCATCCGATGTCTCATCATCGGCTTTCTTTTATGCAGGGCGCCACTCTTTCCTTTGTGGCCGACCATCTTCATCCGAGGGTTCGCTGAATTTTAGCGGCCAGATCAGGCCGCGCCTTCCTCAACGTGTGCAGTATAACCTTTCGGCTTCCTCGAACCCACGTAGTCGCTGAACCCTACGCTTTTGGGAATGGCTGAGCCCATCAGGGCACCACCTTGGCCGATGATACTTGTCTTCTTCATCATCGTCCTCTAGTTCCTCGAGATCTTCTACCCGAGCGGACTCAGCGTGCTTGTTCCGAGGCGGGAGAGGCCCTAGACGTTTGAACACGGACACGTTAGTCGCATCCTTCTTCTTTTGTCTACATTACGGACGGTTGCCGATTGTAGGCAATCGGCTCATTCCTGAATCCCGGCATTGTCGAAGAAAGGGCAGTCCCAATGCCTATCCACGTCGTCTTGCTCTCTCGACTTTTCCTTGGCGTGGCGCTCATATCTCTCCTCGTCACGATCATGCCGACGGTGTCTCCTGGCGTCCCTAGCCAGACGATCTCTTTCATCATCGTCGTTATATCGCCGGCGTTGGTCATATTGACCCACATACTTGTTGAGGAGGTGATCAGAGAGAGAGGTCGCCGATATCTTACGTTCCTCACTTCTCCCTCGTGATGTAGCGCTTGCCATCGTGACGGAGCCGATCGCGTGGAGCGGCTTCCTCTGTGTCCCTTGCTGTGAGAGCAGCTGCCCTCATCTCCGTCCTTACCGAGTGGTGCCCAGGTCCTACCATGTTGATATTGCACGAGAATCCTGGCTGGCACCCTCCATGGTAAGTGCACTCCACCATGTTAACGGCGGGGAAGGGGTGTGTGTCGACCTTCATGGCGTGCCGGCTGAAAATTAGACGCCCTTGTTCTATCGCCATTTGGACTTGCCGACGCCACACCCTGCAGGTCGTTGGTGGCGTGGGTGAACGTGTTATGCCACTTGCGGTATGGCTTTCCGTTCAGCTCCTGCACCGTGGGGATCTTGTGGCCTTCGGGTAACTTTAGCTGCTTCTCCTTGAGTAAGAGGTCGAAAATCTGCTCGGCTTTGGTCACGTCGAAGTCAAACCCTTTTGGAGGACCTTGTGGCTTAACCCATTTACAGGACACGGGGCTTGCCCCCGAGTCCATTCAGCCACTGCTACCTCTTGATCTCCCGCAGCACCTTCATCTTCATCCGCCTCAACCAGGACCACCGCACGCTTGAATTTATCCTGGTAAACATCTGGGTGGCGCTGTTCATATGCTGACAGCTTCTGCACCATGTGCGCCAGTGAAGGGTAGTCTGCTTGGGAGGCCACGTCCTTGATCGATGATGAGAGACCCACCACCGCCAACTCGACTGCTTCTTTTTCGCTCACATGAACCGAATAGCATCGGTTCCTAACGGTCCTGAAGCGCTGGACGTATTCGACACCGTTTCCCCGCGCTTCGTCGTACTTGTGCTAGATCGGCAATGCCAGCCTCGGAAGCCTCCGAGTGATACCGCACGTGGAACCGCTCTTCCAAGCTGCTTCCAAGTCCGGATTGAGTTCGGTGGCAGCGATGTGTACCACCCGAAAGCCGATCCTGTGAGGGACCGTGCGAAGAACCTCACGCGCAACTCGTCCGATGCCGAGATCGTGCCCAGCTGTGCCAAATATCGGCTCACATGCTCGATGGAGCTGGAACCATCTGATCCATTAAACTTGGTGAAATCAGGGAGCCGATATTTGGGTGGTAGCGGGATCAACTCGTACTCGTTGGGGTACGGTTTGGAATAGCCGATTGTCCTCCTTTTCGGCATCATGCCGAACTGGTCCTTCAGGATTGTATAGATCTGATCCGCGGTGATGGCTGCCGGCGTCGAACTCTGAAGATTCGCCGGGGTGGCATACTTAGCCAGCCATGCTTGCTTTTCCAGCTCTGAGCCAACTGCAGGAGCTGAGCTCTGGAGGTTTGTCGGAGTGGCATACTTAGCTAGCCACGTCTGCTTTTCAAGATCTGTTCCCGAAGTTCCTCCTGCTGTTCCGGAAGTCCCTGCTGTTGCAGCCTGGTTCGAGAGCGCCCAGTTACTGCAGTCTGGCACGTATGCGCACGTGTATCCGTGAGGGATCTCCTTAGGCGCCTCATGCAAGAATTGGTAGTCACTAGGGTCACCACCGATCTTGTAGACGACGTATGCCGATGAACTCGGCACTTCTGGTGCTGCCAACGCGAACGGCAGCGGTGGACGGGACCGGAGTGGCATCTCTCCTTGGTGAGTCCCCGCAGCTGGTCCCGACGGAGAATACGATGGCTCATGATTTCCTGGATCACGCGCGAGCGACACGCTCCAAAGTGTTCACCGGGCTCTCGGAATGGCGGTGCAGCGAATGAGCCACCATGAAGTTAATCTCCCGACGCGGAGACCTGGTGCGTTCTTCGACGGGGTGGACAGGTCCACTCCATCGAGCGCGCCTTCAGGTGAGAACCCTTTCCACCCGATGCCATGTGAGCGGGTTCGTGAAAAGAGCCGATGAGGTCGGCTTCGAGGACCGCCTTGATCTCGTCATGCTTCTTCTTGAGCTCGCTCGGTCGGATCCTCGTACTTGATCGGAGTGCCTTCCGCCATCTCAGATGTAGATGGCGATGCGGTTGATGTCGAAGATTGTCCCACCGGGCGTGCCGGAATGTGTTGCGGTCGAAACCCACCGGCGGGCAGCGACGGGCAACACCGTAGAGCCGGGAGGCTCCCGGGACTGCGGCCGGCCCTGGTCCCTCCGAGCGACGGCCCGCAAAGCCTCGGCACGCACGTCCGATGCCGATGCAAGGGCGTGCCACCTGACCTATACCCGGTCGGGAAGGTGTTGGATGTGCCTCGCTTAGTTTCCTGCATGGCATACACGTAAACATTAAATACGAGCCTCGATCGGCTCTCGAGGTTGTCTCGTGAATCGGCTCAAGGAGCCGATCCACCCATGATGCGTACGAGGTGTACGATCGGATGGTGGTCCTGCTTGATCAAAATACAGCTAAAACGACCTACTACGATTTAGGGTTTTCACCGCATAATCGGAACATCCTACTCGTGATTGAGCCTCGGCGGCCACGCACGGTGATCGTAAACCGACCCTAGACAAGGCCTAAAAACCAACACGAAGTTGATCCTCGGAACATCCTGTCTAGGGCTAGCAAACTACACCCTACGAGCCACTCGGATCCTTCAACCCGTTTGTAAGGCCTAACTATGCAGATATTAAACTAATCCTTGAAGAACAAGGAGCAATCATAACGGATCGGATCTACTAAACAATGATCAAGCGGGGTGCCGCCCTTACACCCAAGATAGGTGTAAGGGCGGCTAGATGCCTAAGGGTCGCACGACGATAGCATGTGATACGATGAACAATGCTAACCCTAAAACATCTATGATAACTACGTTGCTCGCCATCAAAAAGGCTTCAGCACGAGCAACGCATGAACAACGAATAAACGTGTACTGCCTAGATTGAGACAAGGGAGAAACCCTCGAGACAAGAGAGTTGGCGATGCGCCTAGATTGGTTTGTGGTGAACGTGATTGTTGTTTATTTCATAAACCCTAGATACATATTTATAGTCCGTAGACTTTCTAATGTGGGAATAATCCCAACCGGGCACGAGCCCAAACTCTATCTAACCGACACGTATCCCACTATGGTACAGATACACGGGCAAGCTAGCCCAAACTTGGTATATCAGGCCGATTCATGTATTTCTTCTATGTATATTCTTCAATCGCGGCCCACCTCTGATCCGGTTAAATTCTGGTGATAACAGAAGCATGGATTACTATTTTTGTGCTAGAGCTTTTCATTTAGAAAACAAGAAACAATTTTGTCAACGGTAGTAATAAAGCATATGTGTTATGTATAAGATATCCTATAAGTTGCAAGCCTCATTCATAGTATACCAATAGTGCTCGCACCTTGTCCTAATTAGCTTGGATTAACATGGATTATCATTGCATAGCATATGTTTCAACCAAGTGTCACAAAGGGGTACCTCTATGCCGCCTGTATAAAGGTCTAAGGAGAAAGTTCGCATTGGATTTCTCGCTTTTGATTATTCTCAACTTAGACATCCATACCGGGACAACATAGACAACAGATAATGGACTCCTCTTTAGTGCATAAGCATTCAACAACAGATAATATTCTCATAAGAGATTGAGGATTTAATTGTCCAAACTGAAACTTCCACCATGGATCATGGCTTAGTTAGCGGCCCAATGTTCTTCTCTAACAATATGCATGCTCAAACCATTTGATCATGAAAATCGCCCTTACTTCAGACAAGACGAACATGCATAGAAACTCACATGATATTCAACATAGGTAATAGTTGATGGCGTCCCCAGAAACATGGTTACCGCTCAACAAGCAACTTATAAGAAATAAGATACATAGCTACATATTCTTCACCACAATAGTTTTTAAGGCTATTTTCCCATGAGCTATATTTTGCAAAGGCAAAGAATAGAATTTTAAAGGTAGCACTCAAGTAATGTACTTTGGAATGGCAGAGAAATACCATGTAGTAGGTAGGTATGGTGGACACAAATGGCATAGTTTTTGGCTCAAAGATTTGGATGCACGAGAAGAATTCCTCTCAATACAAGGCTAGGCTAGCAAGGTTGTTTGAAGCAAACTCAAGTATAAAAGGTGCAGCAAAGCTCACATATGAACATATTGTAAGTATTATAAGACTTTATATTGTCTCCTTGTTGTTCAAACACCTTAACCGATAAAATATCTAGACTCGGAGAAACTAATCATGCAAACCAAATTTTAACAAGCTCTATGTAGTTATTCATTAATGGGTACAAGGTACATGATGCAAGAGCTTAAACATGATCTATATGAGCACAACAATTGCCAGGTATCACATTATTCAAGACATTATACCATTTACCACGTGAAGCATTTTCTGTTTCCAACCAAATAGCAATTAACGAAGTAGTTTCAACCTTCGCCATGAACATTAAAAGTAAAGCTAAGAACACATGTGTTCATATGCAACAGCGGAGCGTGTCTCTCTCCCACACAAGAATTGTGGATCAGATTTTATTCAAACACAAAACAAAAATAAAAGCACACAGACGCTCCAAGTAAAGTACATAAGATGTGACCGGATAAAAATATAGTTTCACTAGAGGTGACCTGATAAGTTGTCGATGAAGAAGGGGATGCCTTGGACATCCCCAAGCTTAGATGCTTGAGTCTTCTTGAAATATGCAGGGATGAACCACGGGGGCATCCCCAAGCTTAGACTTTTCACTCTTCTTGATCATAGTATATCATCCTCCTCTCTTGACCCTTGAAAACTTCCTCCACACCAAACTCAAAACAAACTCATTAGAGGGTTAGTGCATAATCAAAAAATCCGAGGTGACACAATCATTCTTAACACTTCTGGACATTGCTCAAAGCTACTGGAATTTAATGGAACAAAGAAATCCATCCAACACAGCAAAAGAGACAATGCGAAATAAAAGGCAGAATCTGTCAAAACAGAACAGTCCGTAAAGACGAATTTTTTTGAGGCACCAGACTTGCTCAGATGAAAATGCTCAAATTGAATGAGAGTTGCGTACATATCTGAGGATCACGCACGTAAATTGGCAGATTTTTCTGAGTTACCTACAGAGAACCCTGCCCAAATTCGTGACATCAAGAAATCTGTTTCTGCGCAGTAATCCAAATCTAGTATGAACCTTACTATCAAAGACTTTACTTGGCATAAAAATGCAATAAAATAAAGATAAGAAGAGGTTGCTACAGTAGTAACAACTTCCAAGACTCAAATATAAAACAAAATTGCTGTAGTAAAATAAAGACATGGGTTATCTTCCAAGAAGTGCTTTCTTTATAGCCATTAAGATGGGCTCAGCAGTTTTAATGATGCACTCGCAAGAAATAAGAGTTGAAACAAAAGAGAGCATAAAGAAGCAAATTAAAAACAAATTTAAGCCTAACCCACTTCCTATGAAAAGGAATCTTGTAAATAAACAAGTCATGTAGGCATAATGCAACAAGCATAGGAAAACTAGACAAGCGCAACTTCAAGATTTTCAGCATATAGAGAGGTGTTTTAGTAACATGAAAACTTCTACAACCATATTTTCCTCTCTCATAAAGATTTTCAGTAGCATCATGAACAAACTCAACAATATAACTATCACATGAAACATTCTTATCATGAGCTACATGCATAAAATTATTACTCTTCACATAAGCATAATCAATTTTATTAGTTGTAGTGGAAGCAAATTCAACAAAGTAGCTATCATTATTATTCTCATCAAGTGTAGGAGGCATAGTATAATCATAATAAAATTTACTCTCCATAGTAGGCGGCACCAAAATACCACTATCATTATAATCATCATATATGGGAGGCATATCATAATCAACATAAACTTTCTCCTCAATATCCGGAGGGCTAAAGAGATCATTTTCATCAAAACCGACCTCCCCAAGCTTAGAATTTTCTATATCATTATCAACAATGGTGTTCAAAGCGTTCATACTAATATCATTGCTACTAGCATACAAATAAGGTTCCATAGGTTTTTTAATTTTCGCATTAAACCATTCATGTCTTGACTCAGGAAATAGTATAAAAAGCTCACAGATGTTTTCCATTATGCCTTACTAGTGTTTAATTAGAAACAAAAAGATGCAATTGCAGGATCTAAAGGAAATAGCTTCGAGCACACACACAACGGCAACAGAAAAGTACTTAGTTACCTGGGACCGGAGTATGAGTGCCTTTTACCTTTCCTCCCCGGCAACGGCGCCGTGAAAAGTGCTTGATGTCTACGGGTGCTTCTATTCTTGTAGACAAGTGTTGGGCCTCCAAGAGCGAGAGGTTTGTAGAACAGCAGCAAGTTTCCCTTAAGTGGATCACCCAAGGTTTATCGAACTCAGGGAGGAAGAGGTCAAAGATATCCCTCTCAAGCAACCCTGCAATCACGATACAAGAAGTCTCTTGTGTCCCCAACACACCTAATACACTTGTCAGATGTATAGGTGCACTAGTTCGGCGAAGTGATAGTGAAATACAAGTAGTATGGATGTATATGAGTGGTAATAGCAATCTGAATAAAATATGGCAGCGAGTAAACATGCAACGAACGAGTAAATAAACGGAGTTTTGATGCTTAGAAACAAGGCCTAGGGATCATACTTTCACTAGTGGACACTCTCAACATTGATCACATAATAAAACCACTCTACACTCTCTTGTTGGATGATGAACACCACTAATTGTGTAGGGATACAAGAGCACCTCAATGCCGGAGTTAACAAGCTCCACAACATTCGATGTTCATATTTAAATAACCTTAGAGTGCATGATAGATCATTGCAATTACACCAAGTACTAACATAGCATGCACACTGTCACCATCACACTATGAAGGAGGAATAGATCGCATCAATACTATCATAGCAATAATTAACTTCATAATCTACAAAAGATTACAATCATAACCTACGCCAAGTACTTACATGATGCACACACTGTCACCATTACATCATGAAGGAGGAATAGAGTACTTTAATAACATCACTAGAGTAACACATAGATGAATAGTGATACAAAACTCATATGAATCTCAATCATGTAAGGCAGCTCATGAGATCATTGTATTGAAGTACATAGGAGAGAGATTAACCACATAGCTACCGAGTACAGCCCTTAGCCTCGATGGAGAACTACTCCCTCCTCATGGGAGACAGCAGCGGTGATGAAGATGGTGGTGGTGTCGATGGAGATGCCTTCCGGGGGCACTTCCCCGTCCCGGCGGCGTGCCGGAAGAGAGACTCCTGTCCCCCAGATCTTGGCTTCGCGATGGCGGCGGCTCTGGAAGGTTTCTCGTACCGTGGCTTTTCTGTATCGAAGATTTAGGTCAGGGACCTTTAAATAGGTGAAGAGGTGGAGTCGGAAGGCTGACGGGGCCACCACACAGTAGGGCGGCGCGCCTGGCTCCTTGGCCGCGCCGCCCACACGTGTGGGCCCCCTGTGGCCCTCCTCTGGTCCCTCTCGGGTGTTCTGGAAGCTTCGTGGAATTCTAAGATGCTGGGCGTTGATTTCGTCCGATTCCGAGAATATTTCCTTAATAGGATTTCTGAAACAAAAAACAACGAGAAAACAACAAGCGGCCCTTCGGCATCTCGTCAATAGGTTAGTTCCGGAAAACGCATAAATATGACATATAATGTGTATAAAACATGTGAGTATCATCATAAAAGTAGCATGGAACATAAGAAATTATAGATACGTTTGAGACGTATCAGTCCCCTGCGTTCGAACCTCTCGGGTTCGGTGACACCCGTGTTCCTTAGCGGACACGAATCTCCAGCAGTCCTAGCTTCTCTCATTGATCTTATTATTGTGGACATGTCAGAAGATCCTATAGCCCCTATAACATTAGGAAGGCCATTTCTTGGAACTATTAAAGCGCTAATCAATTTGCATGAAGGGAATGTGAGGATTTGACTACCATCCAAAGACCCATTTGTAGTTCACTTCCTTGGAAAGAAGAAGGCCAAAACTGATGATGATGGGATAATTACTTTGAAAGCTAACTATTTTGGGGTGGGTCTTCTACTTTCAA
Source organism: Lolium rigidum (assembly GCF_022539505.1). Classification (NCBI taxonomy): domain Eukaryota; kingdom Viridiplantae; phylum Streptophyta; class Magnoliopsida; order Poales; family Poaceae; genus Lolium; species Lolium rigidum. Next base: position 330,240,070 of record NC_061514.1, on the reverse strand, counting down.
CTCTTAAGTGATCACCATACTGGTCAAGCTAATTGACCTTAACTAGAAGTGCTCCATGGAAGGCAACCCATGTTCATCTAGTTTTTGTTCAACTTTTAATGTTTAGTTTTATTAGTTTGTTTTGTTTTTTTAATAAAGAGTGTTCATGAGAACCTTGGAAAAGAGTAGAAGAAGTTAAGAAACAATGGATTTTTTATTTTTGATGCTAACAGTTGTGCATCCTTGATATACTTCTGTTTTTCCCTAGTCATGTTCGAGGTAATGTTGATGCATAAAGGCACGTGAAGATTGCATAGAAATTTTTGATGTTCGCAGGTTCTAGGAACTTTAACGACCATCGATACGGTCACACAGACCCATACCACACGCCCATACCGCATCCGCTACCACGAAAAGGAAAAGTTGAAGATTTCGTTGAAACCATCTAAAAGTCTAACAGGCACCGGCACGGTCAGGGCCGACCGTACCACGCGCATGTACCGATGCGACGATGGAAACATCAATTGATCGAAAGCCATCTGAAAGTTTAACGGGCATCGGTGTGGGGGGGGGGGGGGGTACCACCGTACCGCCCGACCGAGCTTTCTTCGTGGGCCAGATGAGGGCATCTGTCTCTGAAGATATCTGGCGGTCTAGGGCTCCGTATAGTTGCAAGGTCTTCGCATGGCTGGCCGCGAAGAACCGTTGTTGGACGGCGGATAGGCTTCGACGTCGTGGCATGCCGTGTCCGCCGGCATGCCCGCTTTGTGATCAGGAGCCAGAGACCTTGCAACACTTGCTGCTGGGCTACCTGGTTGCGCGGGAGATCTGGGCTTGGGCCCTTAGGTGTTGGGGCAAGGAGGAGTGGCTCCTGGTACCAGACACCGATCTCCTAGAGTGGTGGACGTCTCGGCCTTGCCCGACAGCTCACAGGCGTGACATGTGGACTGCCATCATCCTAGTTTTCTGGTTCATCTGGAGGCACAGGAACGACGTGGTCTTCAATGGAGCGGTGGCTTCGCATGTAACCATCAGGGACAAGGTGCGAGAGGAGTTCGAGCGGTGGCGCCTTGCCAAGCTTTTCCATGGCATGCTTTTTGTTTTTCTTGATCCGACCATTGTACTGTGACAGCACGGAGAGTAGGCGTGTGTGTGGGGAGCTGCCCCCCACTATGGGTAGCGATAAGTTTGCCATCTTTGGCACCCTTCTATGTAATTAATACACCTTTTCATGGTGTATTCTCAAAAATAAAAATCTTACAGGCTGCACCTAGCTCTTCTGTTTAATTGTGGGTTGGGGTACCAAGTGCCGTTGAGAGGAAGCTAAAGATGCAAAAGAAGAGATGAGATGGCAAAGGTTGCACCGAGAACAACTTGGAGGAGGGAGGGAGGAGAAATACTATCAGTCTATTATTGTTCTGATTTCCACCTTCTAGAATGGTATTTTAGCCATAGAAATGCTAATGTCAAACTTGTTTTCTTATAACGTATGATGTATCAACTATGTATACTATCAGTCTATTATTGTCATGATACCAAATCTCTGATTATGGTTAGTTTTGCACAACTTGCACATAAGCACTATCATGCAACATTTCACTCTATACAATTTTGATCTGAATCAGCTATGCCAACATTGCTTACTGCTAGCTTCATCCACACATTATACTTTTGTGCTGACTAAAACAAACATGGATTCCTGCCAGTAAATGTCTTCTCAAACTGTAACCCCTGAAACTTGACTTACTACCAATATTCTCAGATGAACACAGTTGGCTTCTTATTTTTAATAGGCTGACATATATAGACACTCCCTCATGACAACAGAAATTAAGCTAAATTAGCATACGTTATGAAACTGTATTGGTTGCCACAGGAGATTAAATCAATATTTCTATGTAGACTGACCCACAGTTTGAAGCTAAGCAATTACTGTCAGAACAAAAGTATAATAGTACAACCATTTAAGGTCAAGTGCCAACTATCGAAGTTAAAAGAGGGTGCCAGCACGCTTGCGATTGTAAAAATAGACCTCCAGTCTGCTTCCTACATGCCCTCATCCAACTTCCTGTGATCTTATCTGTTCTGCTACCCAATGACTGTATTCTCAAATAGGTCATGTACCTTGAGGCCACTTCTTGCAGCTGTCACCAGGATGCTAGCTATTGAATGAGGACGTGATTGAGCCATCGCTGTACGGCGAGGAGGCGCCCCAAGGGGCACCCCAACTACTAGTACTTATAAAATTGGGTGTGTCTAATCCTCATTTTACTAAGAATTAGCTTAGACTGAGAATTAGCTCAGTCAACTGATGGCATCTCATATTTTTGTAGCGTGTGAACCATTTTTCGGTTTAAAAATTCCTAAACGATGGCAAAAGCTTTTCCATATTTCAATGGTTAAAGCATCATAAATGGGCAATGCCGAGCGTCCCTCGGGGGATCAAATCCCTGATCCCCGGGTCCGCACCCGTCCGATCGTTTTGGACGAACGGTTAGGATCGTCCTTTGACTGGTCAGCCACGTGCACCACATCTTCTTCACTGACGGAAAAAATCCACCACAAATCTGCAAATCGCATCGCATCCCGTCCGCTGCTCGCCTCGCCGTCGAACGCAACGAAGTTCCTATCATCGGCGGTTGAGCCACTGCCGCCGTGTCTTGTAGCTTGCGCTGCTATGGCAGTGGCTGGACCCAACTCGGCCCACTTCTGGCTCGTTGAAAGCTCAACGGCCCGCAACACCACCTGGCAGCAGCGCCACCCGCTCGTTGCAGCACTACCGCCCACAGATGGTAGCATCGCAGGCCGCTCGTTGCAGCAACGCCGCCATCCTACTTGCAGCAGCTCCAACACCATGTTGCTTCCCGCTTGGCAGGACCACCACCCGCTCGTTGCAGCAACACCGCTGACAGATGGTAGCATCGTTGCTCGCTGGTTTGCAGCAACGCCGCCCTCCTCCAACAACACCGCCGCTGTCCTGCTCCTTGTAGCACCGCCACCCGCCAATAGTAGCATTAGCACCCTTCTTTGGTAGCAACGCATCCCTCCTATGGTAGCTGGGTAGCACTGATGCCATTCGTTGGCAGCTCCGACGCACACAGATGTAGCAGTGCCTCCCCAACACCAGCCTGATTTGCAGCAACATCAGTCGAATCTGGCGGCAACATTGTAGCAGCACCGGTCCTTGGCAGCAGTGCCGCCAGCGGCATGCAGCACTCGTACCCAGCGATCGCAGCAGCGCCACATGCCCCTTTAGCACCGGCGGTCAACCCTTGTAGCAATGCCCCAGCAACTTACAGCGCCGGCCGCCCCTTGTAGCATCGGCAGTCAGCCCTCGCAGCAACACCTTTATGTTTCATGCAGCACTAGAGGGAGCAGGAACCACCGGAGGTTTTGGAGAAAGCTAACAACGACGACGTGCTTGAGGCTTGAGCAGCGGTCGGAACAGCTCGAGCCCGTGGGGGCGGTGTGCAAGCAGAGGAGGATGCGGTGGAGAGCACACATTAGGGAGGCGATCGAAGGCGAGGTGGTGCTCCTAGGCGGCGGTCGTGGCGTAGCAGAAGCAGGCGGTGGGGAAAATCAGCACCTCGCCTGCGGTGGAGCAGAGAGAAATGAGGCATGGGAGATGGTGGGTGCGGGGGCGAGGAGACGAAGACAATGAGATTCTGGACGGACGCTAGTGATAAGATAAGGTGGAGATGAAACACACGTGGGTGGGTCCCAAAAGCACCGATGTCTTCCACGTTCGCTAGACGTGGCAAGAATGCACCAGGATGATCGGCGCGACGCGATCCCCCGGGGGAAGAGGAGTGTTTTCCATCATAAATATTTACAAACAAGAGAAGGGATAAGAGGCTCGACAGGGATGGTTCTTTCTTAGTTCCATCTCTACTGAAAAGTGAACACGAGAGTTTCTTCTCGTCAGCTCCTCCTAATGAAATGAGAAAAAATAGATACACATTAATAGATAATAGAAAAAAGTTATTTTTTACTCTCATTGAATATTGAATAACTGTAAAAAAATCTAATTTAATAAGGATTTCGCGTCAAGCGTCAAGGGTCAATTCAGACAAGGTCAGAAGTCGAGATTCCAGGGGATAATGAAGTAGGCCGCTTGAAGGTGGCCGCATCCGGTGGGCAGCCGCCATTAGCACACACGTACTATACGACAGTGCCGGGCAGCTAGTTAGCACACCCCAATTACGCTTACGCAGCTGCAGCTTCGCAAAGAGCTTCCTGAAAACAGAGGCGCGCGGCCACACTGCCACACCACGCGCTCTACTATACTAAACCGGGGGTCCAAGACTGTCGTAGGCTCGTAGCCCAGCCACTACGAGATCGGATTGTTAATTCGGAAAGGCGGCGCAACTGTTCAGCTAAACATATCGATCTCTAATGATTTGGGTCCATGTCACGTGTACGAATTCACCGCCGGAGAGAAAGCAGCGGCGGCGTCCACCGGTTTCGCCCGTCCGAGGAAGGAAGCCGCCGCGATGGACACGACAGCCGACAGCCCCGTCACACTCCACCACCCTGGATTTCACTCACGCGGCGACCACATCCTCTACTTAAGCGCACGCGGCAGACGACTCCGATCATCACCTCGCCGCCCGTGCAGCACCACCGCCACCTCCACCGCCATTATTCCTACGGAGCACTACAGTCCCAGAGATCCCCACGAGCTATACAGCCTACAGGAGCTCGCGCACTCGTGACACCACCGCGGCAGCATTCACTATGTGTGGCGGCGCGATCATCTCCGAGCTCATCCCGGAGCGCGACCACCACCGCGCGGCCGGGAGCAAGCGGAGCCGCCTCTGCACCGCCGACTTCTGGCCGCACGCCGCCGCCGCTTTCGACGACCCTACCGACCACGACCTCTACCCCGACCTCACCGGCGCCTGCACGTTTCCACAAGGTAACCAAACCATTCCCTGCCACGCTGTACCAGAACGTGCACCGTCTAACATTCTCCGCCGGCGTCCGTACGTACGTGCAGGAGCGGCAGCGGAGGAGCCGAGCAGGAAGCGGGAGCGCAAGACGCTGTACCGCGGCATCCGGCGGCGGCCGTGGGGCAAGTGGGCGGCGGAGATCCGCGACCCGGCCAAGGGCGCGCGCGTCTGGCTCGGCACCTTCGCCACCGCCGAGGCCGCCGCGCGCGCGTACGACCGCGCCGCCAGACGCATCCGCGGGGCCAAGGCCAAGGTCAACTTCCCCAACGAGGACCCGCCGCCGGAACCCGACGACTACGATGATGGCATCGTCCACGCCGCGGCGCCCTGCGGCGGCGGCGGCCACGACGACATGGCCAGCTTCTTCCAGCACCAGCCCTACATGGCTGACGCCGTCACGGTGGCGCACGAGGAAGCGCCGGTGTACGTGCACCAGCTGCCGAGGCAGGAGGAGTGCATCATGGAGCAGCTCTGGAGCTTCGACGACATCCACACGGCCGGACATATCTAATCTGATGACGAAATTCGTGGTGTCTTCTACATGTAATTTAATTTTCAGTTTTTGTTTCGAAACGGGACACGTAATTTCCAGTTTATTAAGCATATGTTGAATAGTACATTCTAATCGATCATTGTTCGCTGCAGCTTTATTAGAGTTCCGAGGATGTTTTTTCTTCAACTGTTCTGACCAAACATGGGTCACAACTCACAATGTAATGCAACTTGCTCATCACCAAAACAACTTTTGACGAGACACTCTTCGCTTACACATTAGATGGACCTGAGTTTGCGTAACACACACAAACCACTCCCCTTTCAAGATAGAAACGTGAGTTCATCAGAATTTTGACGAGATGCAGAAATATATAGTAGGAAACACAACATTCAAGTTTTAGACTGGAATATCCACAGCATACAACACTAAATAAGCCGCCCTTGAAACCCGGAATATCACAATTCAGTGCATCACAAGACTTGGACAAATCAGACTGCAACAAGACGACTTCTGACAGTACAAAATGATATTAATAACTGGCTTTCAAACATAAATCTTTCGGAGGAACCAAAAACTTAACTGGTTCTGAAAATTCTTCAACAAGATTCTGATATCTAAAAGATATGATTCCGACACCCAAGAAAGTGATGATTAACTAACAGGTAACAAGAGCAATATGACACAAGAGTGCCCACAATACTGCAAACTTAAACCTTGAAGCCCCTGCTGTTCCTCCTTCCTCTTGCCTTCTCAAACTTCCTGCCCTTTGAGCGAACATATGGCTTGGTGTGGCTGTGTGGTACACCCGGAGCTTTGCCAAAGTGCCTAACAGCTTCCCTGGCGTTCTTGGGGCCCCTCAGGAGAACCTATTAAGAAAATGTAAGTTGTTAGAATGGTTTGCATAGCAGTTGCTCATGAATAATGCAACTCATTTTGAGGTTCATCACTAATACAGGAATAAGCGAAACCTTCTTATCATTGTATGGCACTTTGATGCATAATATCAAACAAAATAAAGGGATACAATAAATTGTAGAAAAATATGTACATGAATAGATAGTTAAAACTCTCAAGCTTCAGTATCATATATATTTACACAACCAGCAGCATAAAAATGAGATACTACAAATCACGATAGGAAACAACAGCAGCATGAATCTACACACTGTATTTTCCATGTATACACTCTCCTTAGGTGAAGAAAGTATATTCAAGTTTTAAACAAATCTTTAAAAAAGCAGACAATCCCTGCTAACCAGTAACACAGGTACTAGTACTACACTGAAATAAGCTTTCTAAGTGAAACAACTGGTCTAGTTTATAAGTATCAACAAATTGTTTCTGCTGGAGATTAGACACCAACAAGCTGCAAGACAACTGTTATAAAACTTAGATTGTGTTACTGTTAACACCAAATCAAGAAGGCAAATGATGCAATATACATGTAGGAGATACGTAACGCTCACGTATTGATGCAATACAAAGTGTGCACGAACACTTTCAAATTAATAGAATTGGCTTCTTTGGTTCTAAATCTCGAGGTACCAGTCATACAAGAAATGTATCTAACAGCATTATTAACTTGGTTGTCAGTCATACAAGAAATGTATCTAACAGCATTATTCTATTGCTGCAATACAGAGTAAGCATGAACAATTAACTTGGTTGTCAGTCACTGTTAAATTCGTCCTCCTAGACAGGTCTAGCATACTACTAAGAAGGTCAAATTAATAGAATTGGCTTCTTTGGTTCTAAATCTCGAGGTAGCAGTCATACATGATAAGAAATGTATCGAACAGCATTATTAGCAAATAAAGTATGCCAAAAAAAAAGGAATGCTCGAACCGTACCGTGTTCTGTCCAAGCGGAGCACGGAGGGCGAGCTGGTCAAATGTGAGGCACTCGCCACCGGCATTGACAATCCTAGCCCTGGCCGTCTCGGTGAACCTGAGCGCAGCAACCTTGATCGCCGGCACCTCGTAGACCCTCTTGTCGTCGGTGATGGTGCCCACGATCACAGCGATCTGGTCACCCTACACTCACACACACCACCCAGGTAAGTCTCACATCAATCGATCGATCCAGACAACCAGAAAAATGGCACCGTGAGATGGATACCTTCCCGTCCATGAACCTGACGAGGCGGCGCATCGAGAGCGGCGGGAGGTTGGTCTTGCTCATGAACAGGCGCTTCAGGATCACGGCGTTGAAGTGGCTCTTGGTCCTCCGCACCAGGAAGCGGTAGAGCTGAGAACAAAAGGGGATCTGAGTGCCTGAGCAGTAAGCGAGATGGTATGGTGACACCGAATCGGAGGGGAGCTGACCTTGACGAGCAGCTTGAGGTAGACATCGTCGGATTTGGGCGCCGTGCGCTTGGTCCTCTTGTTGCGGCCGCCGGCTTCGAGGTCGATACCCTGGTCGCGAAGGGAGCGGGCGGTGTCAGCAAGGCGTAGGGTTCAGGTGACGAGAAGGAGGAAGAAAGAGGAAGATGAGGTTACCATGGTTGCGCGGTGGCGGTGGCAGCAGCGGCGGCGGCGGTGAGGGCGGCGGCAGGACGGGTGCTAGGGTTTAGGGCGAGGTGAGGAGTGGACTCTAAATATGATGTGGCCGTGTGGGCGGAGAGCTGTGATGGGCTCGGCCCAAGTTTTCAGTCTTCGTTTCTCTCGTTTGGGCTGGGCGAGACCTTGTTAAGAGGCGCACAAAGAAAGAAGCTTGCCCGGGGAGTGCTGTACACCGACCTGGTCGGTGTGTACGGGCCACCGCACACCCCACCGACCAGGCCGGTTGGTTGGGCCGCGGCCCATTAGTAGTAGGTATGTTTTTTTTTGCTGTTTCTTTTTTTGTTAATATTTTTCTTTATTAATATCTAACTTTAAAAAAATATATTTCGGAGAACAAATTTTCAAAATCTGTTCAGATTCGAAATTTTGGAAATTTTAAAAATGTTCAGATTTTGATTTAATTTTTTTCGAAATTTGAACATTTTTTCGAATTTGAACATTTTTCCAAATTTGAACGCTTTATATATTTGAACGGATTTCAAATTTGAACGCTTTTAGAATTTGAACATTTTTGTATTTGAACATTTTTCAAATTTGAACGGATTTCAAATTTGAACAATTTTTGTATTTGAACATTTTTCAAATTTGAACGGATTTCAGATTTGAACATTTTTTGTATTTAAACGGTTTTAAAAATTTGAACGTTTTTAAAATTTGAACATTTTTTAATTTTTTAACAATTTTCAATTTTGAAATTTTTCTGAATTTGATATATTTTCAAATTTAAACAAAATAAATATAAACAAAAAAGAAACAAAACAAAAAAAAGAAACAAAAAGGAACAGAAAATAAAAAAAAAGGAAAAGGAAAAGAAAAGAAAAAAGAAAAGAAAAGAAAGAAAGAGAAACAGAAAACAGAAAAAAGAGGCGAACTGGGCCGACCAGGCCGGCCCATACCGCGCGCGGGGGGTGTGCGGCGCGCGGTAGGGACCGACCTGGTCGGTGTATAGGATTTGCCAGCTTGCCCGGGCAAAGCCGCACACCTCCCAGTGGGCATTTTGGGCCGGCCCACCCGGCGACAAGACGAACATGGCATTACAACCGGCGTGGCTTATTCACGGTGAGATCGGCGTACAATATTTTGATCATGACGAGGGAGAGGCGGGAGGCTTGGCTCGAAGGAAGAGCAGCTACCTCTGATACGTCTCATACGGAAAAACAGTGGACTAAACTCTGGAAGACCCCGGTACCCTCCAAGATCAAGGTTTTTCTGTGGAGGTTGGCGAAGCAGTCGCTGCCAACGGCGGATGTGAGGTATCACAGGCATATGTCAACTGATGATTGTTGTGCTATTTATGGAGGTGCAGATTCGTGGAGACATTCTCTTGTAGACTGCACGATGGCAAGATGTGTGTGGGCTTTGATGGACTGTAATATCACTGATCATATCAGCAGTATACAGGAGCCTGAAGCAAGAACTTGGATCAACATGATGATTGAGGTCCTGAATCATTAGGAACAAACAAGTTTTTTTTGTAACTCTTTGGGCTATATGGTATGCTCGGAGGAAAGCCATACATGACGAGGAATTTCAGAGCCCTTTGTCAACAAAATTGTTCATTGACAGGTTTGTTTCTGACCTGGAAGTGTGTTCGGAGAAGGAGAGAATACCCAGGGTGGAGCCTAGTGCTGAACCAGGGCGCTGGATGCCACCACCAATTGGTCATGCCAAAATACATGTAGACGCTGCGATCGGCAAGAACATGAACAAATCTTCGGTGGCAGCTGTTGCAAGGAGCAGCGAAGGGGAGTACCTGGGAGCATCTTCTGTTGTGTTCCAGGGAAGGAACGAACCGGAAACGCTAGAGGCCATGGCGTGCAGAGAAGCGCTAGCTCTGGCGAGTGATTTGATGATCACAAATTTTAAATTTTCGATTTTCTTTGAAAACGTGAGCATTTTTTTCAAAAAATATTTTTTAATCTAAATATTGTTAAAATTTGAACATGTTTCGAACTTCAACGTTTTTCCTAATTTTTTTTAATTTTTCCAGAATTTTTTTATTATCAATATTTCTTAAATTTGAACATTTAAAACTTTAAACAAAATCCAAAATTTCAACATTTTATATATATGATTTTTTTGAGTTTCCACATTTTTCAAATTCGAACAATTCTCAAGTATGATTTTTTGAATTTCAACAATTTTCAAATTCAAACAACTTTTAAGTTTCAACATTTTTCGAAATTGATTTTAAAAAAAACATCAGAAAACAAAAAAAAACGCTTAAAGTTACGGAAACCTGGAAAAAAAGAACAGAAAAAACCAATAGCAGTGAAATATGGGCCAGGCCCATGCCTCGCAGGGTGTGCGGCACCTGCTGGTCGATGTGTACCCAAAGATGGGACTCGGGCCTAGTTTTTTTTAGGTAAAAAAAGGGTGTGACTAGTTTGTCATCAAATTTCATATGGGCGTGCAGATTATATCCAGAGTATCCATATCAGTACACGACTCACGAGTGCAATCAGATTTTTGGGCATGGCACTATGACCAAAATGGTATCTTCCTTGTGCGGGAGGCCTGGCTGGAGGGAACGACGTCGAGCTCCAACCAGGAGAGTTTGGCGAAGAGTTAGACAAAGTTGTGGCAGATTCATGTACCAATAAAGATGAAGATGTTCCTATGGCATTTGTGGAGCGGAAGACTCGTGGCGACACTCACTATTAGACTGCGAGATGGTGCGGTGCGTGTGGACTCTAGCTGATGAAGAAATGGTTGAACATATGTGCCAAGTGCAGGCACGAAACTAGCTGTTTACTATGGTTGAATCTCTTCCTCACGGCCGGTCCTGGGATTTCAGAGGCTCGGGGCGAAACTAGATTATGGGCCCCTTGATACAAACATCATATTAGGAATTGATTTATTTTTATATAAAAAATGTTAAGGTACAAAATGCAATTGAAAACAATATTGATATTAAACAATTTATAAACATTATGCTAATTTTCTAACACACATGGATGCAAACTCGCTGGCGACGGTGTATAGTGATTTTATCATGATCAGCTGGAATCGTGTCTCTCATGGTGGCTTGTGGAAGTAGTGAGGTCCCCTCTAGGCGACTTGACCCCTCGCCTCTTAGCTTAAACTAGATTTAGATGTGCGTCTTGGCCCACGATTCCGTGAAGCTCATACGAATATTTTGAATTTGTGCACGATCATTTGCTCTACTAAACTTTGTTCGAATGCAAAAAACTAATTTGTATGGAAGCAATTTGAAAAGTACAATATTAAGAAAGGGGCGGCAATTTGTTTATTAGTCTGACTTCTGATAACTTATAATTTAGGTGTGCGCTCGATTTATATTTTATATAATGACTATAAAAAAGTAGGTGATAAATGGTTATACTTTTCCTAGGTTGTACAAAACAAAGGCAACAGGATAAAGCACACAAAATCACAAAAGAAGCAGTAAACCTTTATATGAAATTAAGAAAATAGGGAAACATATAACAGTAATGCTAATAAACGATATATCAACCATTATATTAGCCATACATGAAAATATATTATGTGTGAGCGTTAAGTGAAAATGATACTTAGCTGAGCACGGGGAGTAAATTACAAGGAACTACCACAATTGAGACGAAGTCGACGAGTCAGTACCACTTTTGGTAATTTTTTAAGTTCAGTACCATTTCTGAGTTAGAGAGCAACAAATAGCGCAAATCTTTGACTAATAGTGGTTTAGCGGTCGTGGCCCCACTGCAGTGATGATGTGGCCAAACGGCCGTCACCCCGCCGTTTACCAGCGCCTGCGGACGTGGGGCCCACCCAACCATCTTCTTTTCGGTGTCACCTAGGGTGTGTTTGGTAGCCCGGGGCAACAGAGAATGTCTATCTCCTCTCAACATGTTGACCCTAGCCAAGTTGAGGTGAGATTTTCTCATGTGTTTGGCAGCTCGTATACGTTGAGATATTCTTCCTTGAGATGTTGTTTGGTAGCATTTGTGCTGAGCTGAGAATATTACATAGCTGTTTTACAAAGATGTCCAGCTATTTTGCAAAAAAAACCCTGGAGAAGAGGAAAAGAAAAGCAATACAGTCTCGTTTATCTTCAGCGTTCATGGAGGATCCAGCCGGCGGCCAGCGGAGAAGCGGCGGCGTCGGCAGCCATGGAAGGGGTAGCAGAGGGCGGCGGCCAGGGGAGGGTTGCCGGCGAGCGGCGAATAGGGAAGGAGAGACACGGCGACGAGCGGCGACCAGAACAGGGCAGGGCAAGCGCGACGGACGGCGGCGGCCATGGGGGCTTCTGCACGGCAGTGGGTGGTCGGTTGGGTCGAGGATATCCAATTCCCAGCCGTCTGGTCGCCGGCGAGTGTCCAGGGAAGGGCGGACGGGTCGCTCGAGGCGGTTCCTGCGTGAGGGGAGGGGATGCATGGGAGAGGCGTCCAGGGGAGAGTGGCGGAGGACGGCGGGCATGGGAGGAGCGGTGGAGGACGATGACCATGGGTCGGTGATGTCTACGGGTGCTTCTATTCTTGTAGACAGTGTTGGGCCTCCAAGAGCAGAGGTTTATAGAATAGCAGCAAGTTTCCCTTAAGTGGATCACCCAAGGTTTATCGAACTCAGGGAGGAAGAGGTCAAAGATATCCCTCTCATGCAACCCTGCAACCACAAAGCAAGAAGTTTCTTGTGTCCCCAACACACCTAATAGGTGCACTAGTTCGGCGAAGAGATAGTGAAATACGGGTGGTATAAATAAGTATGAGCAGTGGCAACGGCACCGGAAAAGTGCTTTGCCCAGGACAAGAAACAAGCAAGTAGTAACGCAATGAAAACAAGAAACAAGCAACGATAGCGATATTTAGGAACAAGGCCTAGGGATTAGACTTTCACTAGTGGACACTCTCAACTTTGATCACATAACAGAATAGATAAATGCATAATCTACACTCTCTTGTTGGATGATGAACACCACTAACTGTGTAGGATTACACGAACCCTCAATACCGGAGTTAACAAGCTCCACAATATTCAATGTTCATATTTAAATAACCTTAGAGTGCATGACAGATCAACACAACTAAACCAAGTACTAACATAGCATGCACACTCGTCACCTTCACACTATGTATGAGGCATAGATCACATCAATACTATCATAGCAATAGTTAACTTCATAATCTACAAGAGATCATAATCATAGCCTACGCCAAGTACTAACACGGATGCACACACTGTCACCATTACACCGTGCAGGAGGAATAAACTACTTTAATAACATCACTAGAGTAGCACATAGATAAATTGTGATACAAAACACATTGCAATCATAAAGAGATATAAATAAGCACTTCACTATGCTATTCATAACGAGTGAATAAGTATTCGTGAAATATAGCCTAAGAGACCCACACGGTGCACACACTGTCACCTTTACACACGTGGGACAAGGAGTCTCCGGAGATCACATAAGTAAAACCCACTTGACTAGCATAATGACATCTAGATTACAAGCATCATCATATGAATCTCAATCATGTAAGGCAGCTCATGAGATTATTGTATTGAAGTACATAGAAGAGAGATTAACCACATAGCTACCGGTACAGCCCCGAGCCTCGATGGAGAACTACTCCCTCCTCATGGGAGACAGCAGCGTTGATGGAGATGGCGGTGGTGTCGATGGAGGAGCCTTCCGTGGGCACTTCCCCGTCCCGGCGGCGTGCCGGAACGGAGACTCCTGTCCCCCGGATCTTGGCTTCGCGATGGCGGCGGCTCCGGAAGGTTTCTCGTACCGTGGCTTTTCGTATCGAGGTTTTAGGTCCGGGACCTTTATATAGGCGAAGAGGCGGCGTCGAAGGTCGAAGGGGCGACGACACCATAGGGCCGCGCGGCCGGGGGTGGGCCGCGCCACCCTATCATCCGGGGGCCCCGTGGCCCCCTCCGGCGGCTCTCGGGTGTTCCGGATGCTTCCGGTGAAAATAGGAACCCGGGCGTTGATTTCGTCCGATTCCGAGAATATTTCTTTACTAGGATTTCGGAACCAAAAACAGCAGAAAACAAGAACTGGCCCTTCGGCATCTCGTCAATAGGTTAGTTCCGGAAAACGCATGATAATGACATAAAGTGTGTATAAATCATGTAGATATCATCAATAATGTGGCATGGAACACAAGAAATTATCGATACATCGGAGACGTATCAGCATCCCCAAGCTTAGTTCCTGCTCGTCCCGAGCAGGTAAACGATAACAAAGATAATTTCTGGAGTGACATGCCATCATAAACTTGATCATACTATTGTAAGCATATGTAATGAATGCAGCGATCAAAACAATGGTAATGACATGAGTAAACAACGGAATCATAAAGCAAAGACTTTTCATGTATAGTACTTCAAGACAAGCATCAATAAGTCTTGCATAAGAGTTAATTCATATAGCAATAAATTCATAGTAAAGGTATTGAAGCAACACAATGAAAGATTAAGTTTCAGCGGTTGCTTTCAACTTGTAACATGTATATCTCAATGATAGTTTGTCAATGCAAAGCAATATAACAAGTGCAATATGCAAGTATGTAGGAATCAATGCATAGTTCACACAAGTGTTTGCTTCTTGAGGCGGAGAGAAATAGGTGAACTGACTCAACATAAAAGTAGAAGAATGGTCCTTCAAAGAGGAAAGCATCGATTGCTATATTTGTGCTAGAGCTTCGGTTTTTGAAAACATAAAGAGAGCATAAAAGTAAGGTTTTGAGAGGTGTTTGTTGTTGTCAACGAATGGTAGTGGGCACTCTAACTACCTCATCAACCAGACTTTCAAGAGCGGCTCCCATGAAGGACGTTATCTCTACCAGCAAGGTAGGTCATCCCTCTTCTCTTTTGTTTACACATGTACTTTAGTTTAGTTTTTCTTTATTTATGGATGACACTCCTCCCAACCTTTTGCTTACACAAGCCATGGCTAACCGAATCCTCGGGTGCCTTCCAACATTCACATACCATGGAGGAGTGTCTATTTGCAAAATTAAGTTGCTTACCGATGAATCGAGCAAAACATGTGAAGAGAATTATTAATGAAAGTTAATTAATTGGGGCTGGGAACCCCATTGCCGGCTCTTTTTGCAAAATTATTTGGATAAGCGGATGTGCCACTAGTCCATTGTGAAAGTCTGTCAAAAGTAAATGACAAGATCGAAAGATAAAACACCACATACTTCCTCATGAGCTATAAAACATTGACACAAATAAGAGGTGATAAATTTTGAATTATTTAAAGGTAGCACTCAAGCAATTTACTTTGGAATGGCGGAGAAATACCATGTAGTAGGTAGGTATGGTAGACACAAATGGCATAGTGGTTGGCTCAAGGATTTTGGATGCATGAGAAGTATTCCCTCTCGATACAAGGTTTAGGCTAGCAAGGTTATTTGAAACAAACACAAGGATGAATCGGTGCAGAAAAACTCACATAAAAGACATATTGTAAACATTATAAGACTCTACACCGTCTTCCTTGTTGTTCAAAACTCAATACTAGAAATTATCTAGACTTTAGAGAGACCAAATATGCAAACCAAATTTTAGCAAGCTCTATGTATTTCTTCATTAATAGGTGCAAAGTATATGATGCAAGAGCTTAAACATGAGCACAACAATTGCCAAGTATCACATTATCCAAGACATTATAGCAATTTACTACATGTATCATTTTCCAATTCCAACCATATAACAAATTAACGAAGAAGAAACTTCGCCATGAAAATTAAAAGCTAAGAACACATGTGTTCATATGAACCAGATGGAGCGTGTCTCTCTCCCACACAAGCATTTATTCAAACAAAAACAAAAACAAGAAACATACGGACGCTCCAAGTAAAGTACATAAGATGTGGCCGAATAAAAATATAGTTTCAAGAGAAGTGACTCGATAAGTTGTCGATGAAGAAGGGATGCCTTGGGCATCCCCAAGCTTAGACGCTTGAGTCTTCTTGAAATATGCGAGGGTGAACCACCGGGGCATCCCCAAGCTTAGACTTTTCACTCTTCTTGATCATAGTATATCATCCTCCTCTCTTGACCCTTGAAAACTTCCTCCACACCAAACTCGAAACAACTCATTAGAGGGTTAGTGCACAATAAAAATTAACATGTTCAGAGGTGATACAATCATTCTTAACACTTCCGGACATTGCATAAAGCTACTTGGACATTAATGGATCAAAGAAATTCATCCAACATAGCAAAAGAGGCAATGCGAAATAAAAGGCAGAATCTGTCAAAACAGAACAGATCCGTAAAGATGGATTTTATCGAGGCACCGAGACTTGCTCAAATGAAAATGCCCAAATTGAATGAAAGTTGCGTACATATCTGAGGATCACGCACGTAAATTGGCTTAATTTTCTGAGCTACCTACGAGGGAGGCAGGTCGAAATTCGTGACAACGAAAGAAATCTGCATCTGCGCAGTAATCCAAATCTAGTATTCACTTTACTATCAAAGACTTTACTTGGCACAACAAAACACAAAACTAAGATAAGGAGAGGTTACTACAGTAGTAAACAACTTCCAAGACACAAATATAAAATAGAGGTACTGTAGCAAAATAAACACATGGGTTATCTCCCAAGAAGTTCTTTCTTTATAGCCATTAAGGTGGGCTCAGCAGTTTTAATGATGCTCACATGAAAAATACAGTATGAAGCAAAAGAGAGCATCAAGAAGCAAATTCAAAACAAATTTAAGCCTAACATGCTTCCTATGCATAGGAATCTTGTAAATAAACAAGTTCATGAAGAGCAAAGTAACAAGCATAGGAAGATAAAACAAGTGTAGCTTCAAAAATTTCAGCACATAGAGAGGTGTTTTAGTAACATGAAAATTTCTACAACCATATTTTCCTCTCTCATAATAACTTTCAGTAGCATCATGAGCAAACTCAACAATATAACTATCACATAAAGCATTTTTATCATGAGTCTCATGCATAAAATTATTACTCTCCACATAAGCATAATCAATTTTATTGGTAATAGTGGGAGCAAATTCAACAAAGTAGCTATCATTATTATTCTCATCATCAAATATAGGAGGCATATTGTAATCATAATCAAATTTATCCTCCATAACAGGCGGTACTAAAAGACTACTATCATTATAATCATCATAAACAGGAGGCAAAGTATCATCAAAGTAAATTTTCTCCTCAATGCTTGGGGGACTAAAAAGATCATGAAAACCAGCTTCCCCAAGCTTAGAACTTTCTATATCATTAGCAACAATGGTATTCAAAGTGTTCATACTAATATGTTCCATGGGTTTTTTAATTTTCGGATCAAACCATCCATGTCTTAAATCAGGAAATAGAATAAGAAGCTCATTGTTGTCCATTATGCCAAACTAGTGTAAACAAGAAACAAAAAGATGCAATTGCGGGATCTAAAGGAAATAGCTTCGAGCACACACACAACGGTAACAGAAAAGTACTTTACACGGGACCGAAGTATGAGTGCCTTTTACCTTTCCTCCACCGGCAACGGCGCCGGAAAATAGCTTGATGTCTACGGGTGCTTCTATTCTTGTAGGCAGTGTTGGGCCTCCAAGAGCGAGAGGTTTGTAGAACAGCAGACAAGTTTCCCTTAAGTGGATCACCCAAGGTTTATCGAACTCGGGAGGAAGAGGTCAAAGATATCCCTCTCATGCAACCACCGCAACCACAAAGCAAGAAGTCTCTTGTGTCCCCAACACACCTAATAGGTGCACTAGTTCGGCGAAGAGATAGTGAAATACGGGTGGTATAAATAAGTATGAGCAGTGGCAACGACACCAAAAAAGTGTTTTGCCGAGGACAGTAAACAAGCAGTAGTAACGCAGCGGTAGTAACGCGATAGAAACGAGTAAACAAGCGAGCGATAGCGATATTTAGGAACAAGGTCTAGGGATTAGACTTTCACTAGTGGACACTCTCAACTTTGATCACATAACAGAATAGATAAATGCATACTCTACACTCTCTTGTTGGATGATGAACACCACTAAGCTGTGTAGGATTACACGAACCCTCAATGCCGGAGTTAACAAGCTCCACAATATTCAATGTTCATATTTAAATAACCTTAGAGTGCATGACAGATCAACACAACTAAACCAAGTACTAACATAGCATGCACACTGTCACCTTCACACTATGTATGAGGCATAGATCACATCAATACTATCATAGCAATAGTTAACTTCATAATCTACAAGAGATCATAATCATAGCCTACGCCAAGTACTAACACGGATGCACACACTGTCACCATTACACCGTGCGGGAGGAATAAACTACTTTAATAACATCACTAGAGTAGCACATAGATAAATTGTGATACAAAACACATTGCAATCATAAAGAGATATAAATAAGCACTTCACTATGCCATTCATAACGGTGAATAAGTATTCCGTGAAATATAGCCTAAGAGACCCACACGGTGCACACACTGTCACCTTTACACACGTGGGACAAGGAGTCTCCGGAGATCACATAAGTAAAACCCACTTGACTAGCATAATGACATCTAGATTACAAGCATCATCATATGAATCTCAATCATGTAAGGCAGCTCATGAGATTATTGTATTGAAGTACATAGGAGAGAGATTAACCACATAGCTACCGGTACAGCCCCGAGCCTCGATGGAGAACTACTCCCTCCTCATGGGAGACAAGCAGCGTTGATGGAGATGGCGGTGGTGTCGATGGAGGAGCCTTCCGGGGGCACTTCTCCGTCCCGGCGGCGTGCGCGAACGGAGACTCCTGTCCCCCGGATCTTGGCTTCGCGATGGCGGCGGGTGATACGTCTCCGACGTATCGATAATTTCTTATGTTCTATGCCATATTATTGATGATACCTACATGTCTTATGCACACTTTATGTCATATTCGTGCATTTTCTGGAACTAACCTATTAACAAGATGCCGAAGTGCCAGTTCCTGTTTTCTGTTGTTTTTGGTTTCGTAAATCCTAGCAACGAAATATTCTCGGAATTGGACGAAACAAAGACCCGGGGCCTATTTCGCCACGAACCTTCCGGAAGACCGAAGAGCATACAAAGTGGGGCCACGAGGTGGCCAAACCACAAGGCGGCGCGGCCAAGGGGGCCCGCGCCGCCCTGTGGTGTGGGCCCCTCGTCGGGCCCCGACTCGCCCTTCCGCCTACTTAAAGCCTCCGTCGCGAAACCCCCGATGCGAAAAACCATGATACGGAAAACCTTATCGAGACGCCGCCGCCGATCCCATCTCGGGGGATTACGGAGATCTCCTCCGGCACCCTGCCGGAGAGGGGATTCATCTCCCGGAGGACTCTACACCGCCATGGTCGCCTCCGGAGTGATGAGTGAGTAGTTCACCCCTGGACTATGGGTCCATAGCAGTAGCTAGATGGTTATCTTCTCCTCATTGTGCTTCATTGTTGGATCTTGTGAGCTGCCTAACATGATCAAGATCATCTATCCGTAATACTCTATGTTGTGTTTGTCGGGATCCGATGGATAGAGAATACCATGTTATGTTAATTATCAAGTTATTACATATGTGTTGTTTATGATCTTGCATGCTCTCCGTTACTAGTAGAGGCTCGGCCAAGTTTTTGCTTTTAACTCCAAGAGGGAGTATTTATGCTCGATAGTGGGTTCATGCCCGCATTGACACTCAGGACAGATGACGAGAAAGTTCTAAGGTTGTGCTGTGCTGTTGCCACTAGGGATAAAACATTGGCGCTATGTCCGAGGATGTAGTTGTTGATTACATTACGCACCATACTTAATGCAATTGTCTGTTGCTTTGCAACTTAATACTGGAAGGGGTTCGGACGATAGCCTGAAGGTGGACTTTTTTAGGCATAGATGCAGTTGGATGGCGGTCTATGTACTTTGTCGTAATGCCCAATTAAATCTCACTATACTTATCATGCCATGTATGTGCATTGTTATGCCCTCTCTATTTGTCAATTGCCCGACTGTAATTTGTTCACCCAACATGCTTTTATCTTATGGGAGAGACACCTCTAGTGAACTGTGGACCCCGGTCCATTCTTTTAATACTCGAAATACAAATCTGCTTGCAATACTTGTTTTACTTGTTTTCTCTCGCAAACAATCATCTTCCACACAATACGGTTAATCCTTTGTTACAGCAAGCCGGTGAGATTGACAACCTCACTGTTTCGTTGGGGCAAAGTACTTTGGTTGTGTTGTGCAGGTTCCACGTTGGCGCCGGAATCTCCGGTGTTGCGCCGCACTACATCCCGCCGCCATCAACCTTCAACGTGCTTCTTGACTCCCTACTGGTTCGATTAAACCTTGGTTTCTTACCGAGGGAAACTTGCCGCTGTGCGCATCACACCTTCCTCTTGGGGTTCCCAACGGACGTGTCAACTACACGCATCAAGCAAATTTACGGCGCCGTTGCCGGTGAGATCAAGACACGCTGCAAGGGGAGTCTCCACTTCTCAATCTCTTTACTTTGTTTTTGTCTTGCTTTGTTTTATTTACTACTTTGTTTGCTGCATTATATCAAAACACAAAAAAATTAGTTGCTAGCTTTACTTTATTTACTTGTCTTGCACTCTATATCAAAAACACAAAAAAATTAGTTACTTGTTTTACTTTACTTAATATCATGCATGTTTTTATTTGACTAGTTAAGCATAATGGAAAACAACAAAAATATGAGAGATCTTTATGAACTTTATCTTGAATTAGGACATGATGTGTTTGAAGAGAGAATTAAAAAACCCATGGAACTTTATATGCATGCTAATGGGAATGTTATTACTATGGATACTTTGAACACCATTGTTGCTAATGCTATGGAAAATTCTAAGCTTGGGGAAGCTGGCTCTGATGAGCATGATCTTTTTAGTCCCCCAAGCATTGAGGAGAAAATTTTCTTGTATGATTACAATATGCCTCCTATATATGATGATAGCCACTTTGTTGAATTTGCTCCCACTACAACTAATAAAATTGATTATGCTTACGCGGGGAGTAATAATTTTATGCATGAGACTCATGATAAGAATGCTTTATGTGATAGTTACATTGTTGAGTTTGCTCATGATGCTACTGAAAATTATTATGAGAGAGGAAAATATGGTTGTAGAAATTTTCATGTTACTAAAACACCTCTCTATGTGCTGAAATTTTTGAAGCTACACTTGTTTTATCTTCCTATGCTTGTTACTTTGCTCTTCATGAACTTGTTTATTTACAAGATTCCTATGCATAGGAAGCATTTTAGACTTAAATGTGTTTTGAATTTGCCTCTTGATGCTCTCTTTTGCTTCAAATACTATTTCTTGCGAGTGCATCATTAAAACTGCTGAGCCCATCTTAACGGCTATAAAGAAAGAACTTCTTGGGAGATAACCCATGTGTTATTTTGCTACAATATTTTTGTTTTATATTTGAGTCTTCGAAGTTGTTTACTACTGTAGCAACCTCTCCTTATCTTAGTTTTGAGTTTTGTTGTGCCAAGTAAAGTCTTTGATAGTAAAGTAAGTACTAGATTTGGATTACTGCGCGAGTTACTGATTTCTTTGCTGTCACGAATCTGGGTCTACCTCCCTGTAGGTAGCTCAGAAAATTAAGCCAATTTACGTGCATGTTCCTCAGATATGTACGCAACTTTCATTAAATTTGAGCATTTTCATTTGAGCAAGTCTGGTGGCCTAATAAAATCCATATTTACGGACTGTTCTGTTTTGACAGATTCTGCCTTTTATTTTGCATTGCCTCTTTTGCTACGTTGGATGAATTTCTTTGATCCATTAATGTCCAGTAGCTTTATGCAATGTCCAGAAGTGTTAAGAATGATTGTGTCACCTCTGAACATGTGAATTTTTATTGTGCACTAACCCTCTAATGAGTTGTTTCGAGTTTGGTGTGGAGGAAGTTTTCAAGGATCAAGAGAGGAGTATGATGCAATATGATCAAGGAGAGTGAAAGCTCTAAGCTTGGGGATGCCCTGGTGGTTCACCCCTGCATATTCTAAGAAGACTCAAGCGTCTAAGCTTGGGGATGCCCAAGGCATCCCCTTCTTCATCGACAACATTATCAGGTTCCTCCCCTGAAACTATATTTTTATTCCGTCACATCTTATGCACTTTGCTTGGAGCGTTAGTTTGTTTTTGTTTTTTGTTTTGTTTGAATAAAATGGATCCTAGCATTCACTTTATGGGAGAGAGACACGCTCCGCTGTATCATATGGACAAATATGTCCTTAGGCTCTACTCATAGTATTCATGGCGAAGTTTCTTCTTCGTTAAATTGTTATATGGTTGGAATTGGAAAATGCTACATGTAGTAACTCTAAAATGTCGTGGATAATTTGATACTTGGCAATTGTTGTGCTCATGTTTAAGCTCTTGCATCATATACTTTGCACCCATTAATGAAGAAACACTTAGAGCTTGCTAATTTGGTTTGCATATTTGGTTTCTCTAGAGTCTAGATAACATCTAGTATTGAGTTTTGAACAACAAGGAAGACGGTATGGAGTCTTATAATGTTTAAAATATGTCTTTTATGTGAGTTTTGCTGTACCGTTCATCCTTGTGTTTGTTTCAAATAACCTTGCTAGCCTAAACCTTGTATCGAGAGGGAATACTTCTCATGCATCCAAAATACTTGAGCCAACCACTATGCCATTTGTGTCCACCATACCTACCTACTACATGGTATTTATCGCCATTCCAAAGTAAATTTCTTGAGTGCTACCTTTAAAATTCCATCATTCACCTTTGCAATATATAGCTCATGGGACAAATAGCTTAAAAACTATTGTGGTATTGAATATGTACTTATGCACTTTATCTCTTATTAAGTTGCTTGTTGTGCGATAACCATGCTTCGGGGACGCCATCAACTATTCTTTGTTGAATATCATGTGAGTTGCTATGCATGTCCGTCTTGTCCGAAGTAAGAGAGATCTACCACCTTTATGGTTGGAGCATGCATATTGTTAGAGAAGAACTTTGGGCCGCTAACTAAAGCCATGATTCATGGTGGAAGTTTCAGTTTTGGACATATATCCTCAATCTCATATGAGAATAATAATTGTTGCCACATGCTTATGCATTAAAGAGGAGTCCATTATCTCGTTGTCCATGTTGTCCCGGTATGGATGTCTAAGTTGAGAATAATCAAAAGAGAGAAATCCAAAATGCGAGCTTTCTCCTTAGACCTTTGTACAAGCGGCATGGAGGTACCCCATTGTGACACTTGATTAAAACATGTGCATTGCAAAGATCCGGTAGTCCAAGCTAATTAGGACAAGGTGCGGGCACTATTAGTATACTATGCATGAGGCTTGCAACTTGTAAGATATAATGTACATAACTCATATGCTTTATTACTACCGTTGACAAAATTGTTTCATGTTTTCAAAATAAAAGCTCTAGCACAAATATAGCAATCGATGCTTTCCTCTTTGAAGGACCATTCTCTTTTACTTTTATGTTGAGTCAGTTCACCTATCTCTCTCCACCTCAAGAAGCAAACACTTGTGTGAACTGTGCATTGATTCCTACATACTTGCATATTGTACTTGTTATATTACTCTATGTTGACAATTGTCCATGAGATATACATGTTACAAGTTGAAAGCAACCGCTGAAACTTAATCTTCCTTTGTGTTGCTTCAATGCCTTTACTTTGATTTATTGCTTTATGAGTTAACTCTTATGCAAGACTTATTAATACTTGTCTTGAAGTACTATTGATGAAAAGTTTTTGCTTTATGATTCACTTGTTTACTCATGTCATTACCATTGTTTTGATCGCTGCATTCACTACATATGTTTACAAATAGTATGATCAAGGTTATGATGGCATGTCACTTCAGAAATTATCTTTGTTATCGTTTTACCTGCTCGGGACGAGCGAGAACTAAGCTTAGGGATGCTTGATACGTCTCCGACGTATCGATAATTTCTTATGTTCTATGCCATATTATTGATGATACCTACATGTTTTATGCACACTTTATGTCATATTCGTGCATTTTCTGGAACTAACCTATTAACAAGATGCCGAAGTGCCAGTTCTGTTTTCTCGCTGTTTTGGTTTCGGAAATCCTAGTAACGAAATATTCTCGGAATTGGACGAAACAAAGACCCGGGGGCCTATTTCGCCACGAACCTTCCGAAGACCGAAGAGCATACGAAGTGGGGCCACGAGGTGGCCAAACCACAAGGCGGCGCGGCCAAGGGGGCCCGCGCCGCCTCGTGGTGTGGGCCCTCGTCGGGCCCCGACTCTGCCCTTCCGCCTACTTAAAGCCTCCGTCGCGAAACCCCGATGCGAAAAACCACGATACGGAAAACCTATCGAGACGCCGCCGCCGCCGATCCCATCTCGGGGATTCGGAGATCTCCTCCGGCACCCTGCCGGAGAGGGGATTCATCTCCCGGAGGACTCTACACCGCCATGGTCGCCTCCGGAGTGATGAGTGAGTAGTTCACCCCTGGACTATGGGTCCATAGCAGTAGCTAGATGGTTGTCTTCTCCTCATTGTGCTTCATTGTTGGATCTTGTGAGCTGCCTAACATGATCAAGATCATCTATCTGTAATACTCTATGTTGTGTTTGTCGGGATCCGATGGATAGAGAATACCATGTTATGTTAATTATCAAGTTATTACATATGTGTTGTTTATGATCTTGCATGCTCTCCGTTACTAGTAGAGGCTCCGGCCAAGTTTTTGCTTTTAACTCCAAGAGGGAGTATTTATGCTCGATAGTGGGTTCATGCCTGCATTGACACCAGGGACGAGTGACGAAAGTTCTAAGGTTGTGTTGTGCTGTTGCCACTAGGGATAAAACATTGGCGCTATGTCCGAGGATGTAGTTGTTGATTACATTACGCACCATACTTAATGCAATTGTCTGTTGCTTTGCAACTTAATACTGGAAGGGGTGACGATAACCTGAAGGTGGACTTTTTAGGCATAGATGCAGTTGGATGGCGGTCTATGTACTTTGTCGTAATGCCCAATTAAATCTCACTATACTTATCATGCCATGTATGTGCATTGTTATGCCCTCTCTATTTGTCAATTGCCCGACTGTAATTTGTTCACCTAACATGCTTTTATCTTATGGGAGAGACACCTCTAGTGAACTGTGGACCCCGGTCCATTCTTTTAATACTGAAATACAAATCTGCTCGCAATACTTGTTTTACTTGTTTTCTCTGCAAACAATCATCTTCCACACAATACGGTTAATCCTTTGTTACAGCAAGTCGGTGAGATTGACAACCTCACTGTTTCGTTGGGGCAAAGTACTTTGGTTGTGTTGTGCAGGTTCCACGTTGGCGCCGGAATCTCTGGTGTTGCGCCGCACTACATCCCGCCGCCATCAACCTTCAACGTGCTTCTTGACTCCTACTGGTTCGATTAAACCTTGGTTTCTTACTGAGGGAAACTTGCCGTTGTGCGCACCACACCTTCCTCTTGGGGTTCCCAACGGACGTGTCAACTACACGCATCAGCGGCTCTGGAAGGTTTCTCGTACCGTGGCTTTTCGTATCGAGGTTTTAGGTCTGGGACCTTTATATAGGCGAAGAGGCGGCGTCAGAAGGTCGAAGGGGCGACGACACCATAGGGCCGCGCGGCCAGGGGGTGGGCCGCTCCACCCTATCATCTGGGGGCCCTGTGGCCCCCCTCTGGCGGCTCTCGGGTGTTCTGGATGCTTCCGGTGAAAATAGGAACATGGGCGTTGATTTCGTCCGATTCCGAGAATATTTCTTTACTAGGATTTCTGGAACCAAAAACAGCAGAAAACAGCAACTGGCCCTTCGGCATCTCGTCAATAGGTTAGTTCCGGAAAACGCATGATAATGACATAAAGTGTGTATAAATCATGTAGATATCATCAATAATGTGGCATGGAACACAAGAAATTATCGATACGTCGGAGACGTATCAGTCGGCGGCGGTGGGCCGGGGGCCAGAGGAGGGGCGCAGGAGTGGGAGCGGAGAGAGAGCTGTGTCGGAGCCTACGGGAGAAAATGTGAGAGACGGGCTGGGGTCTGGGGGTGAGCTGCGGGATTCCCGATGCGTCTTGCGGGATGGACTCAGCCAAGGTGGGTTATCCTGGCCAGGCTGGAAGCCCTTATTCGTATGATGTGGGCTAAGCTCTACTCGTCCCATCCGAGCTAACAAACACAATCTGAGTTGGAAAAGTGGGATGAGGAGAGATTTTCTGAGTTGACTCGGGCCACCAAACACACCCTTGGAGGCGCGCGTAGGGCGTAGACCAGCACCTCTCGCACCACGTCGTCGTTGTCCCGCCACCATCGGCCTCCCCAAGCACGGCCGAGTTGCCCCCACAGGACCGTCTCGACTCCAGCTTCCTCTCCACTTACGTAATCGACCCGAGGCGCCCCATACAGACGGCAAATTCGCCGATTCCTTCCTCGACTCCGACGAGAAAACCGTCGATTCCGGCCGCGACCGTCGTCCTCTGGCGCGCGTAGACTACTGCGCGGAGGCGTCGGCGGTGCTGCACTGCCTCGCAGACGCGGCGCGGCTTTTTGTGGCCTGCGTGCATGAGCCGCTCTACGCGGGCTGCGCGGCGCGTCCGGCCGCCGCGCGCGTGGTTGCCACGGGACTACGGCAGGCGAGCTGGCGTCCTACTACGCGGACTGCGACGACAAGTGCGTGGGAGGGCCTCCGCATGGCGCAGTCGCCGCCGACGCTGTTTTACCTATCGCGCGACCAGATGAACCAGCAAAGTGCCCCGACATGGG
This sequence comes from Lolium rigidum, assembly GCF_022539505.1. NCBI lineage: Eukaryota > Viridiplantae > Streptophyta > Magnoliopsida > Poales > Poaceae > Lolium > Lolium rigidum. The sequence goes on along the minus strand of NC_061514.1, from coordinate 330,213,340 downwards.
TAATGGCGCTGCCGTCCCCTCCGTCGCACGGAAACAATATGGGAGCATCTTCGCGTGTGCCGGCCACCCACCGCCGATGCGCCCCATGGGCGGTCCACCGTCGCCGTTGTGTGCGATGCCAACATTCGCGGCACGCGGGAGATGCAGAGCTCGCGCCAGAGCACGCGCTCCGTGATGGCATGCGGGAGATGTAGAGCTCACCGCCAGAGCACGCACTCCGCAACGGCGACTGACGCTCGCTGCCGTGCACAACGCCTGCAGGGATCCCCGTGTTCACGCCACCGTAGCGCGGGGACCCAATGCCGCCGCTGCCATCCCGGTAGTTCGCGCTACCAATGCGCTCGGATGACGCGCGGTGCGGAACGCCAGATAGGAGGACGACCTCAGGATGCTCTTGGTGGAGGCGCGGCTCGTGAACTCCATGGCGCGCAGCACCGACGCCCGCTCCATGGCGCGCTACAGCTCCACTCCATCGCGCCGGTGAGAAATCACGTCCGGGTACCTAGTGTTGGGCCAGACTCGGGTGGCGTTCACGTCCACAATCTCCAGTGGAGCAGTTGGCGTGCACCAAGTTGGCCAGCTCCGCGTCTGGCCGGAGGTGGAGGTGGATGTGACTGGGAGGATCGGACCGGAGAGGTGAGAGCCGCCGCAGGGCCGAGGCCACAGACGGCGGCGAGGTGGCGTCTGCGGCCTAGAACAGGTTTTTGTCATTTTCTTTTGCAAAAACGGGTGAAAAGCTCGTGCATAAACGGCGGGCACAATGGCCGTTTGTGCCATCAGTCCTGACAGTGGGCCCACGACAGTTAACACGTTGTTTAGGGAAGATTTGCGCTATCATTTGCTCTCTGTCCCAGAAATGGTACTGAACTGAAAAAATTACCAAAAGTGGTACTGACTCGTCGACTTCGCCTCAATTGTGGTAGTTCCTTGTAATTTACTCGAGCACGGGGGATTATAACAGCCCCGTGTTTAACTATATTACATGTTTTGTTAAATGCTATATTAATCATGTATCAAAACCTACCGAGATCAACTCATAATGGATAGCTGCATATATGAATGTTCCCGCAACAAACTGATTCAAGTGTATATCACAAATGGCTATTATTTTTCAAGCATCGCATATAGTATAAATCATTGTACACCTTTAAGACACAAACGACATGGCAACCATCGAGATCAGATAATGGACCGCCAGCGGTAGTGGTTCTAGTATTGGTCACAACTGTTAGACGTTTTCATCTATTGTACGTCCATCAGAGTTATATAGTTGAGGGCCTTACAGTTCCAATGGTCTGCTTCATCTTCATCTGAGCCGTCCCAGCTAGAATCATCTCCAAGCCACTCCTCGTCAAGTGGATATGCCACTGTAGCTTTAAGCATACCAATTACCTCACCAATATGTTACTACATAAGATCAGCAGCCACAGTCTAGATATCAAGGATGCTACCACTGTGTTTACCATGAATGGTAGTACAGCCTGGAGCTAAGTAATCAGAAGCCATATCCTGGATGGCTGGATGCGACTGGTTGAATCAGATACGTTATCAATGAGAACATCAGAGGCTACTATGGCTTCGATCATCAGAGCCTACTATGGTTGGTTTTCTTCGCAAGATTTTCATCCTTTTCCCACTGAAGATGCTTGTTCATCTTCTTTTGTCCCTCTAGTTAAGCATAGTTGTAATCTATAAGTACCTTGTTCTCAACAGCTACCATGTACCTTATTTCTGCCCCCGCAGCAGTATTTGTTTCTTCTTCCAAGGACAATGTTGGATGGCTCAACAACAGAGTGAGGAGGGAGCAAAGATTGGAGAAAACACGATGAAGAATAAAACAACACTTCAGTCTAAAAGAAGCTTCCTCCGATGGCATGGCTTTCATACTTGGGGCATGGAAGGTCTAACTTTTTTTGAATAGCTTCCACAATAATGCTGGAAGGGATTTCGATGGTTTCCATGAATCTGCAACCATGGAAGAAAGATATATATTATCCTACTGAATCTAAGGAGATGAAAACATAATAAATACTTAGTCTTGGCATTGACCATTGTATATGTTTTCTATTACTATATATATACAAGCCCTTCCTATGGCAGGTTCTGTGCTTTATGATACAGGCAGAACACCTTACTCAATGAAATCAGAGGCAAGGATGAACAATTGAGTAAACAGAACCAGGGCAATATCAAACAAAAGACCAAAGGGAGTAAGAATAAAACAAAGAAGAATAAAACTGAAGAAAAACAAAAGGAATAACCTAAGAAGAAATAAGGAGCATGAAAGCTCGAAGGAAGAGCACGGAAAGAACAAAACGTCATGCTTGGGTCACGTGGGTCCTTTTTCGCCTGAATAATCAATTTGTAAAACTCTATGTTAAGCACCACTTACATTACACGGCGTGCAACACAAAGCAAAGAAGCCAGACGTGGAAAACACAGTCACATGCACTGTGATGGTAAACAATTGGTAAAACGTTATGATAAACATGTTTCTTCAGTATATGATATGTGCAGAGACTACAAACCTTCACAAAGCTTACAGTTGGTAGCAAGAATTCACATAGATAAGTCGCCGGGAAAAAACAATTATATAATCCAAAGAGTATGTCATTACAAGAAATAACTTCCGTAAATAAAGAAGGCAATTACATTCGTTGGTTGAGATTTGATTCAACGAAGATGTAACCATTCTGTCCTCGAGGAAGCGTGTATGCTCAATGAACGTTTAGATGTTCATCTTCATTCGGGCTTGCCAATTTCATGCAACCTGATAACTACATGACCATTCTTATCTGAGAAGCGGATTACCATACTCAATATCGCTGTAGGGATAACGAAGAAAGGAGTTCAGCAAACACATCCGACATACTACTAAAGCTCTGGATGTAATTATGTCTACGAATAGACCAAATGGCAAGTTTCTTTCAGCTAATAATATGACGCCTAGTAGAAATAATGGGAATATTAGTTCAAAAAAAGAACATATTAACTACACTTACTAAATATTCTCCCAATAACATAGCAGATTTTTCAAATCAAAACACAACAAATAAAACCTAGGAAACTGAGTGATTGATCTTGTGAGCATTAACCTACTCAAAATTCTTAAATAATTTTTATTTATTGAGTAGAAAAATAACGAAGAACCCATGACATACAATCCTTGTCAACTACCTGATCCACGTTGTATAACTAAATCAATAACACCTTTGTCGGGTGAGACGACAAACCGAGTAGCAACGGACATAAAAGGGGAGCTCTCGCGACCATGGCCGCTCACTAGTAGAAAAAGGGGCTTCCGTCCAGGCCTTTAGTACCGGTTTCCTTACGAACCGGTACTAAAGGGTGCATTAGTACCGGTTGCACTGCCCAGGCCTTTAGTACCGGTTAGTAAGGACTTTTAGTACCAGACCGGTACTAAAGGGTTAGCGTCGGCCGGAAAAACCTTTAGTACCGGTTCGTGTGGTAGACATTTAGTACGGTTCGTGTCACGGACCAGTACTAAAGATTTTCCTGCTCCCCACGCACCTCCACACACCCCCCCCCCCCCTCGTGGATCGCCTTTTTTTGCTCTGTAAAATACAAATGAAAATGATAGAAAATTCAAAAAATAAAATGTTTTCAGATTCTTGTATGTTATGCAACCTACTATTCGGTGAAATTAAGAAATTCGAATTTTGACTTTTTTTGCAAAAAAAAGTTTGAAAAATGGTAAAACCGCATTAACTTTTGCATACGACGTCGGAAAAAAGCGTATAATATATATCAAAATCATCGTGGGAAAAAGTTACATCCGAATTCGCCCGGGCTTACCCGGTTAGCCAATTTTTAGATTCTCAAAATTTCAAATAAAAATATGAAAGCTGGAAGATTTTAGTTTTTTTCCAGAAATTTAGAATTTTATATATTTTTTATTTTTTTAAAATTAAAATTAATAATTATAAGATTTTTTGAGTCCCAAAATAGTACTATTACTTTTAGCAAATTATAATTGAAAAATGGCTTTAGTACCGGTTCGTGTTACAAACACGAACCGGTACCAAAGGTCTCCAGCCCCGCGGGATCCTCCGTGCCCACGTGGAGGCACCTTTAGTACCGGTTCGTAAGGAACCGGTACCAAAGGGGGGAGGCATTAGTACCGAACCTTTAGTACCGGTTCCAAAACAGGTACTAAAGTTTGGAACCGTTATTAAAGGGGGTTTCTCTACTAGTGGCTGCAGGCGAGATCGCGCCGTCGCCGCGCTGATCTCTCTCCTCCGGCCACCTCCGTCGCCTCCGCGGTCTGATCCGGAACCACCCCGCGTCCTCTGTCTGGCCCCATCCAAGCCCGCCGCTACTGTCGCCAGGGTCGTCGCGGTCGAGCTCTTCCTCATCCGTTCCTCGCTCCTCAGCTCAATCTCCAGGAACTGCTTCACCGTCTGCTTGTTCTCGTGTGAGAAGATAGCAGGGAAAGCTACTGTTGGGCGGGAGGAGCAAGACTCGTTGCAGCGGCCAGCCTGCCTCCGACCGTGGACCACGCAACCTCGGCGTCCGCGGCGCCTCCCCCATGGGAGGCCCTGGGTGAGTTCGGCACGGCGTCCCCGGCTAGCATGCTGCCGTCCACTGGGCTGCCCGCCAGTAGCTCTCCTGAGGACACGGCGACAACCTCTCCACCTCCAGCGCGTGAAGCCGTTCTTGCTGCATCTATCTTCGCTCGTCGCAGGTCAGACCCGTCCATTGGTGGCCACATGCGTCGAGCTCGTCACCTCCGCAAGCCCCCGATGGCGAATCCTGCCGCTCCTAGCCTTGTTGATGGGCTGCTGTGTGACCCTGGTGTGATTGTTGAGGGGCTTGGGTCCCTGTTGCTGCTGCCTTCACCTGGCCATCCTTGCCAGCCCGAGCAACCGACGGGCCACGTCGATACCCCAAGGTTTTGTACCATCGTTGTCCGCCACAGAAGGTCTTGTTTCCGACGAAGCTCGAGGCACAAACAATGTGGGTAATGAGGAGAAAGACACCAGAGAAGGGGGCTCATCTGCTTGATCCCTCTTCAGCATCATCATGTGGCGACCTCTCTGCTTCAGCATCCGCTCTAGAAGCTGAGGAGGGATGAGAGCATGTGGGTCAGGGACGCCGCTCCAACTGGGCCACTTCTCCTGAGTCGTCGAGGGCCTTCAAGCGGTGGGCACGAGGAAGGTGCTTCCGTTGCCTTGAGCGTGGCCATCAGGTCAGAGCATGTCGTGAGCCATTCAGATGTATTCGTTGTAGTCGCCCTGGTCATCGGGAGAGATTCTGTCGTGCTCACTCTCGTGCTCCTTGTCAGCAGAGCTGCTCTCCATCCATCCAGCCTTGCCGTCTTTCACTGACCCGGAGTTGGGCCGAGGTCGTGAGCCACTCGTCGCCATGTGTGTCTGTGCTGCCTAGGTCCCCATCTAGGCATTGCAAGGAATCCATTGGATGCGCTACTATGGACTCTACTTTGTAGTCTGAATTTGTTATACTACGTACGGAGCTTCTTCAGCTGGTCGCTGACCGCATTGAAGAGGTGTCTCGCCCCTTGAGTGAACAAGCGGCAACAATTAAGCTTTTGTTGGCGCGAGTTGGTTCTTTGAAGCATGTGAACTTGTCTTCATGTGAGTCCACATAGAATGAGTTGTCTGTCGTTGTTGAAGATGATGTGGTCTCTATGATAGCGTCGAAGGCTTGTGATGAAGCCATTGTTGGCAAGACCCTAGAGGAGTCATCTGTGGTTGGAGAGGAGTGCTACTTTGGTTGTTTATCCCCTCGTGTTGGGTCATGCATGTCACAACAGCCCCATGTGTCAGTTCCCTCTGGGTGCGAGGACATTGATAGAATCATGACTCAGGTGATGCAGATCATCCCCGAGCTTCAGGAGTTGTGTGGGCAGACGTCTCCTCCTCCATCGATGGCGCATCTGCAGGTTGAGTCGATTGAGACCTGTGCGGTGACTTCCGCACCACTGGTGGAGTCGGGGCTCGGTGGCGAAAAGGGTATTGAGGTAGGTGCATTGGCACCAACCTCTGAGGACCTCTTTGCTACAGAACTTTGCGACTTATTTGCTCGTTTAGAAGCTGCTATCCCTGGATCTGGCAAGAAGATTGCTTGCGTCTTGACGGAGAATACCTCTAGGGACAAAGTTCAGAAGGTGAAGGAGTATCTCAGAAGCAAGAAGAGTGGCACCACAAGGAAGGAGTCGCGGTTGTTTGATGGATAGTTCTCATCTCTTTGCGCTTGCTGGGATATTTGTTGATGTGTTTTCAGCAGTGGATTTGGCATTGTATCGTGAGTTCGTGGTTGTAGGAGTAGCATGTTGCGAGAGTTTGTGGTTGTCGAGAGTATGTGTTATCGTTGTATCGGTTTTGGTCCGGTTTTCCATTAATTAACTGGGCACTTTCTTCTAAATTAATAGATTGAGACAAAGCTTTTGCGCTCGTTTCGAAAATAACACCTCTGTCATTAGATCACGAGCTATTGTGATTATTTACGCACATCTCCCATTTTAGTGTTGATACTACCATAGAAAAAACATTTAACAGATTACTCATTTTTCTTGTGTCATGATTTCTTCCTCAAATTGTAGATTATTCTAGTAAAGATACAAACTTGTGTTTTTAAACTCCAGCTTTAGTATTACTCATTTGCTTTCTATACAAAGGTTTATCATATGGTGGCAATAGTTTGTTCAGGGATAACTTAAATAATGTTAATTGGTATACCACATGCTAATACCTAATATACTGTACCATATGCATACAACATGGACCGGGTATTGGAAAAATACAGGAGAAGTACATTATTGGTATATCATATGGTTTTATCATCTGTATAATTTTGTAGATGCAAGACCTCAGACACGTATATTAAACCGGCAGAAACAAATAATGTAAAAATAGAGGTATCAAATATTTGAAGAAGAAACTGCAGCAAATGCATAATAGCGGACAGGCCACCATGGATTAAAGATAAGTACAATGTTTTTATTTGCAAAGAAGTCCAATGATTGATGTATGGATACCAGACATGACGATTCGAGAATATGCTCGTAACTGAATTGAGAAGGGTCGGAACTCCTTCTGTCTTTCCAAACATTTTGTGCTTACCATAACTGTCCAAACATCAATCATTGGAGGTAATTCCAAGTGTAAAAGTGGAGAAAAAGGGATTTGTGAGCCTATCTATGCAAATTAGCAGGGAGAGAGTGAGAGAGAAAGCGTACCAAAATTTTTACGGAATACTTGTACGATAATTCGACCGGAAGCAATAATGTAAATATCAATGAACCATCAAATTATCAGTCCATGACTTACCTGAAGACCAAGTCTCAATAAGAAATACTTTGAAGATGACCCTGAAGCCACTGCGGGTGGTATCTGAGGAAAGTGGGACCAAAATAAGCGGAATCGCCACTGCCTTTCTTGGGGCACTATTCTTCACGATTTCTTTGCTTCACCTTTTCCTCTTGGCCAGCACTGAAGTTATGATCTTATGGATATATATTCTCTTTTATGCTTGGATCTTGAGGTTGTCACTACATGAGCTTCCCGTTCCAGCACCTGCACGGGTTCAGGTTGGTGGACGGCGGCAGTAGAAACAGCAGCAGCGCCGAGAGAGACCGGGGAAATGCTGCATCATTGGACAAGCTCTGTTCATGACCATCACGGTCCAAATTCCCAATTAAAATCAGAACACTCGATCATATACTGGAAATTGTACCACATGTACCAGCAGGACAGGGAGCACGCGCGGATGCAGTGGTGGATCAGGAGTTGCAGAACGTGGAGTTCGGGGAGGAGCCAGAGGGTTCCTTGGGATTTGAAGATGAGGCGAATGTTGAGGAGGGATGGTCAGAAAGCTAGCGCAGATATCAATTAAATAATCACCATGGCGATACATCATCTACCGTTGAATAAACGACATGGCTTGAGCAATTGTCTCAGGTATATGAAGCGTTCCAATACAATCACGCTACCACATGACGGCATGAGACGAGAACTGGGAAAGTGCGAGGGATAACTATGACCGTATGTTCGAAATCTAAACAATTGGGATGATATGGCAACACCAAATTTTAGCTTGCAAACATTAAACACTTTTTAGTGGGGATGAACTTTATAGATATTATAGATTATAGATAAGGGAAGACTATTTTTTCCATTAAGACTTGTCTTCACTTTAAGGGCAGACTATTTTTTCCATTAAGGGCAGTCCCAATGCTACACGTTGAACCGTATCTAAAGCCTGCCACATAGGCACACAACTGACGTGGAAGCCTAATTAAAGAAGAGAGAGAGGGTCATCGTATCCTCACGATGATACGACTCTTATCGCTGTAACCGAGGGTAATCAATCCGCCTAGCGATCCCCTGCGCTCGCGCCTCCTTAGACTGCTCATAGTGGGAGTAACTTAGGTAGTAACATCACACATTTTAAGGTATTTTGGTGACATGGCATAGCAATAAACGAAGAAAGAGAGGAAAGTGGTAACTAGCTATGTTACCATAACATCACACACCCCAAGATAAAATGAGTCTACAAACTAATAAATAAGACTTTGCATGATACCATCTCTAAGTTACTTTCCACTATGAAGGTAGTAACATGAACTAGTAACTTATGCATGACACCACCTTATGTTACTCCCCCACTATGAGCAGCCTTATCTCCGCCTCTGGTACTGTATCTCTTGCAGCCTGCCGTCTACTTCGATCTCATTAGCCGCCCCAAACCCTGCCGCCTCCTTCCCCTCCTTGATGCACGCCAGTCGTCTCCAAATCTTCCCGGTCCACACCGCTGTCCCTGCCTCATGTATCGGCCGGAGAGACGACAGGGGAAGTGACGGATGGTTCAGTGCTAGTGGCGCTGCCTCCTCGCCCCATGCCGATGCTACTTGCTGCCATGCCGGGCTGCTTGTGCCTCCACCGTCAACTCGTCACTGAATCTTTGTTAAGAGATCGATCTGATAATTTGGGGCTTGATGCTTGTATAGCAGACTTCAAATCTGGAACACGGTATCGATTCCATTCTAGTAGTACCTGGCTGTGTGTTTCAAGCATGTGCCACAGATAGGCCACAAGGCTCTGGTGATATTGTTGATCAAGAATTTCATTTAAATGGATGTTGTTTAGATACAATAACAAGATACGATGCACTGGAAACCTGTATCTACCGAATCATTAATTACATTAAGATACAGTTTAAGATACGATGCATTGTGGGCGCCCTAACAAAATCATCTTCTATCAAAATTTAATTGATTAGCATTAATTACTAGGAATGGCTATAAGACTAGCTCCAATAGGAGTATCATAAGTAGGAGTAGTAGTATCATGCATGTCATCAATTACTAGGCAGGCAAATTGATGACATTACTAGGCAGGCAAATAGATTTTTGTAACTCTGCATTCCAGCCAGCACAACAACTTACAGAACCAGCTAACAGAAATATCACGCTGCAATCTACTGTACCGCCTCACAGCCCATTACTAGGCAGGCAAATAGATGTCAAAACTGTGCCACAGGCTGGAAATGTGCAATATCAAACTTCAACAGGGCAAGGCCATTGTACAAGGACCTTTATCGACAGAAGAATTGACCAAGAAAGTACACTTATGGTAAGAAAATAATAAAAGTTTTATTTACATACTCATCTGTTTCACTTACAGTTTTATTTACATACTCATCTGTTTCTAATTCAGATTGGCAAAAAATGATAGATCATGATTTCCCAATTACAGGCGCTAAACTACATCTATGCTACTCGGAAGATGGTCTTTGCTGCAATTGCACCAGGAATTGGACTGACTGCCCAGCCAATACAGGTCAACCCTACCGTGAATGGCGGATATACTGCAAGACTACAGGTGCCTAGATATCTCGCACACCAAAAAGAAGAGGAAATGGTTTTTAATATTATTCCAGAAATAACAAAAGTGATTGATGAAGAAAATGTAGCAAAACAGGCACTTAGATGACTATTCCAGTTCTAGATTATACAATTCGTTGTAAAATATCAGCACAACAGCATGTTATCATATCCCAGCAAACTGCAGGCACATCAAGCCATGGATGTTGGCCAGCAGGCCACAATCACAGCACAGCAAGAAGCTAATCAGACAATTATGGAAGCATGAGAGGCAAAAGTGCTCTGCCAGGAAGCAATCCAAGAGACTGCTTTATAAAAGTGAGTACTCTCAGAAATCATATTCAAGTCCAGAAAGGCATTACACGACTAACCAAATGTTCTTCCGATCAAGATTCGTTGTCCAAGGACACCATATCCAAGTTTGAAGTGCACTGCAGGCTGGATGTCCAAAGGAAGATCAGAAGGAACAACTTGCATCAAAGCAGTACCATGACGGCAATTAAATAAGTATGTTTGTATATTTGGTATTGTCTAAATAGGTTGATGTAGGGTAGTCTATAAGTACTGTGCTTTCGAATAATGCAGATAGCGTGCTTGTATATTTGGTAATGCCTAAATAGGTTGACGTAGAGTAAGCTGAGAGTTCTGTTTTCATGTAGCCAATGAGGTCAATGTATAGTGATAGATTATATATGAAGTGGCTTCTGAAATAAAATAGCAGTGTAGCTGTAATAATACTATCAGTCCACTGCTTATATTGCATAAATTTCCGGCTAACAAATAAATGCACACTACTATATAATGTATATATGTGCATTGACTTATTACGTAATCCAAAGACACAATATTAGTGGAAGTAAACAAATAAATTCCTTTTTAGAATACAAAGTAAACAGGCAAATCTGCACTCCAAAGGTTAATGCCACCACAGTAGCTGAGATAGACTGCCGACAAAGAAAATAGTTAGCAAGATTTCAACAGCAAACCACTACGGAGAAGGCCACAGCAAGTCCAGACTGATACCTAAAGAACTGCAACATATCATATTAACAGAGATCCGTCACAGTGAGGTCGTATGAAATCCCTAAAAATGCAGATCCACGCCATAGCAAATGAACAAGAAAACTAAGTGTTACCATTAATATGGCATATCTGTCGTGCTGCACAACCTACTCCAGGAACACAAGTTCAAATCACATACCTGTAGGAGGTTACAAACGGTCTCGTGTAGCTCCACGTCTACTACTTCAATAAGAACACATTTTCAAATCACACACCATTATGCGATTAGTAATGATCAGGCATAGCTCCACGTCTACTACTTCAATAAGAAAACAATTTCAAATCAGAAACCAGTACGAGGTTAGTAATGGCTGGGCACAGCTCCACGTCTACTACTTCAAACTTATTCGTCCTTCTCTACAGACACCACCCCTATATAATCCCAACTAGGCTACCACAATCAACAACCGCCAAACATTCCTTCCTCTCTCTCTATCTCCCATTTGCTCCCCAGTTCAAAGCAACATGGTGCGTCCACAAAAGAAAGTTCGATTAATGCCAAACACGGGCAGGGATCCATGTTCTGCACCCACTCCGTTTCCCAATCTCCCACTAGCCCTCACTGGTGTCGCATTGGCGATTCCTCAGTACCCCCAATGAAATCATACGACATCCAGTAGAGTGAGGAAAACATCAATTTTGTAGAGCCGCATACCCAAGAGGAAGAAGATGCACAAATCAAACGTGCTACTGAAGAATCAACCCAATTAGCCAACAGCCGCCTACCTGTCCAGATTATTGACACTAATGGACCAAACAACTATACCCAGTACCCATTTCATCCTCCTCCAGCCTGTGGAACTCCAAATCTACATCTGATGTGTCCCCTTTGTAAGACTCAAAAAGATATTGAGCCGACAGTGCCAAAGATACAAAAAGAGGCAGTCACATACGAAGGTCGCAATACAAGAATCCTTTGAGTTTTCAGCCAAGCAGAACATTGCATGAGCAACCGCCAACAACCATGTACACGCTAGAGAATGACTGATATATTCACTATCCCTAGGAAACTTGCTGATCTAGTGTCTCTAATCGATGATTGCTTCCAAACCCAAATGTGACTAAGAATTAAGCGTATATAAGCTAAGCGATCTGTCTAAAAGCATCCAGGTAGCTAAATCACTGCCCCATCTATTGGCCGCCGGTCGTTGCGCTGGGAGGAGGAGGAGGAGGAGGAGGAGGAGGAGAGGGGCTCCTGGGCTTCTTTGTTGCAGCCGTATCTGCCGCGGTGCACTTCTCCTCAGCGATCGCCTTTGATTGGGTTTCTGATGCCTCTTCCTTGTACACCTCAAAGTTCTCCTGAACGCGCTCAAGGAAGTCCTCAAGGAGCTCATCGAAGGAATCGTCGCTGTCAGCCTTGTCGGGATAGGCGTACTCGGGGAAGACCATGCCGTCGCACCCTGGCGAAGAGCAGACGTCTGCGCCGACGAGGATAGGACGGGATGTCTTGTTGGCGACGAGGTCGGAGGCGCCACTGCGGGAGAACGGGGGGGTACATGGCGATGAGGGACCTGATGTGCTCGTCCTGCTGCGCGTCGCGGACGGGGATGGGCGCGCTGCGGCCTGCGGACGGGTTGGGTGGAGGTGTCGACGACTCGACGGGTCCCCTGCTCACAAGGGCGTCGAACGAGGACGACGAGGAATCTGAGTCGCTCTCGTCGTCGTACACGGCTCCCTCGCAGACTGGTACAACGAGGGGCTGGTACAGGAGGCCGGCGCGGCGATCGGCGTCGGGTTGAACTCCGAGGTCGCCGGGGAAGATGCAGGAGTGAGCCACGCCGGGCTGAACTACGGGTACGCGGGGGAAGATCCCGTGCCATGCCACGCCGGGCCGAACTCCTGGTGCGCGGGGGGAGATCTCGAAGCGTACCGCGCCGGGCCGAACTCCTGGTGCGCGGGGGGAGATCTCGAAGGGTGCCGCGCCGGGCCGAACTCCTGGTGCGCGGGGGGAGATCTCGAAGGGTGCCGCGCCGGGCCGAACTCCTGGTGCGCTGGGGAAGATCTCGAAGGGTGCCGCGCCGGGCCGAACTCCTGGTGCGCTGGGGAAGATCTCGAAGGGTGCCGCGCCGGGCCGAACTCCTGGTGCGCTGGGGAAGATCTCGAAGGGTGCCGCGCCGGGCTGAACTCCTGGTGCGCGGGGGACGATGTCGGAGCGGCCCCCGCGCCGTGAGGACTCAGGGAGGGGGTCGCGGTCGCCGGTGACCTCCGTTCGTAGAGCCGCTGCGCCGAGTAGATGGGCTTGTTCAGTTCCGGCGCCGTCTGACATCGTGGGCGGCGGCGGGATTTTGAATCCGGGGCGGGCGAGCGGCGGTGGGGTTGGAATCCGAGAGCGGAGAGCGAGAGGCGGCGGATGAAAGAGCTTGTAAAAAAATGTTTGTAGAGGGGGAGTGGGGGACACGAAACAAAAGCATATGTTATTCTGTTTCGGTTCGGTTGCGAAAACAAATTTGCACAATTAAAATTAATTAATGTGAAAACTAAAAATGATCCACCGACCTATAATGGCGGCCAGGATTCGGCCGAGGCATCGCACTGTTTCTTTTCTCTCTCTTTTTTCTTTTGGCGAATCGACTTTTCTTTTCGGAAAGGGATTCAGTGACTGGACTACACTAGTAAGCATGCCCGTGCAACGCACGTCTTGTTTACCGTTGATTAATTAATTTTCTTAATAGTAACAATCACTCTACCGGGATGTAGAGATTGTTACATCCATATTATCACCCACGCCCAAAGACAATAGTACCATCGCACCGACCTGCCACCTCCAATCCTAACTCATGAGTCGGGAGTGGTTTTCAAGTGCTACCATCAATATATATGCATTGCACCGACCTGCCGCCTCCGGTCCTAAAATTATACTGCTCATTATTCCCACCTAACAATAGAATCTATATCTATATACCTAATAATAAAGGAGCTAAGGTTTCTGCCAAAATTTTCGTCCAACATTTTTTTGGACCGTTTTACCCTCCCACCAAATCGCATAATACTGCAATTACCCTTACCGGTTCGCTACCTCCCGGGCAAACGTTTTGTCGTCCCTTTTGATCCGTTGCTCCGTCGTCAAACTCTCTTGACCTTCCCCCTCCCGCAAGGGACTCCTCCACCCACGCACGGAAATTAAATGGAAAACCTTTGTCCAGTTGTGCAGATCGGGCCATCCCAGAGCGAAGTCGCCGACAGGGGAACAGATCTGCATGTTGAGCTCCGCGTGGCGCTTCCCGCAATGATCTATTTAGATCTAGATCGATTCCTAGCTTATACGGCAGCGCGCCGGTGGCCGGGTTCGTTCCGGGAGGCAACTAGGCAGCCGTCTATGAGGAGTGGTAGACCTACGAGCGGTAGGGTTTGCCCAATGCAAGCTGTGTTGATAGATTCACACGGCGGCCAGGTCCATCCCGGAGGTCGACTAGATGGCCGCCTATGGCTGAGAGAGGGACGGGCAGCTCGCAGACTCCTTCTCTGGCCGCCTGTACTGCCCCGCGTCGAGCCGCCTCCCCTGTGTGGCTATATCTACACCGGAAGTTCAAGTACGTCATGTCCTGACGAGCTCAGGAGCAAGCGCCATGGCGTAAAACGCGTGATGGACACCACCGCCTGCCATGGGATCGGGATGGCAAGGTCGGCACTCCGCCTGAGGCATCCTGTTGTGGGCTTGTTGCATGCCGATTGTCCTTGCAGTTTTCAGAGTTCAAATATTGCTTCTCCGATTTGCTGAAATTTCATGTTGTGTCGATGACGCGTCAACCCATGAGCCAATGTCCTCATTGTCTGCATCGATTGTGCTTATACACATTTTATGGACAAAGCAATCAGCGCTGCTTCAATGTATTAAGAGAAGAGAAGATTTACAAATCTCAAGGAAATTCACATCAGCGCACACCAGTAGAGTGGTTCTGGTAATGCATTTAAAATATTTTGTCGTTTTTTTCATGGCCGCATTGTTCAAACAATAGTCCAGGCTTCCTTTTAAGTGTAAAATCGTAACCATTTATGATTTGGTTCAAGCAGTGCTTTCAGAGATTCTATACAACTAAAGTTTGCCCCTCGAATAAAGTTCAATTATTAGATGAGTTACTGTATTGAACATTAAGTGGTAGACCATGTGTGGGAAAGATGCATTCACCCTGGTATGTGATAGGCACCTTTTTTTTCTGTCTCAACTACCATAATTATGTTATATATCTACATTGAGCATGATATGTTCTTTCTCATATATTTGAATGTCCCAAATAATAGAATTGACTTTTATGGTTCAAACAAAGTTCACAATTAACTATCGATACATTTTGTCCCGTTGCAACGCACGGGCCCTTTTGCTAGTATGTTCCTAAAAATGAAATGCGTAATTAAGCTATAATGATCAAAAAGATATTATCATTAAGCGACACACATTTAGTGAGGCACTGTCAACATTTTGACGGGAGGTAAGACAAACACATCAACCAATAAAAATCATGAGCTAGGACAAGCATTATGGATTCATGGTTGATACATCTCTTGGAAAGCATTTTGACCTGATCCATATGGAACATACTAATGCAACATGCTGGGTTTTTTTTTTCAAACAGGTTCGTTGGTCCGGCCGAGTTCCATAACTGATTAGGAAAGTAAAAGATTGCATGATGATTTTTTACTTCAAATAATAAGAAACTCCAGTGAATATCAAGTATATATTACTGCAAAGAAGCAAATATTCCATATGGTGAGGACAAACTGCAATGTGAATATTGGAACTTCACCTATGGAGAAGTGTCGTTCCGTCAGTGTGCTCCAACCTGCAGAAATGCATTTCATCTTCCAAAGCAGAAATCCATCAATAAATTAGAAGGTTAATTTGATCTACCTGGATCTAATCCCCACTCTGGCGATTATCACATTCAACTGTGCAATATTTCAAATCTCTAGTGACTATCAAATAATATGTCGATTGGTCTCCATTCTTATACCAAATACCAGAACTCGGTAGTTACAAAACTTTCATTTGTTGCATGACATTTCAAACGAACTTTATTAAACATCGGTTTTCTTCTATCCTATGCAATAAGCCTTACAAAAAAATGCAAGCTTCAACAAACCTGTAAGTACATATAGTAGCATAATAAGCTAGACACCGCTAAATTATGTAGCCAGGAAGGAACTCAACTCGCATTATTCATCCAAGTGTGGTGGTCGCAGAGCGGAGCACAAGGGGCTGGAGGAGGCGGCATCCAAGGAAGTACGGCGGCTACCGATTGGGTGCACGGTTCCACTTATGTAATATATGTATATGTACCTGTTTTTCCTTCCTTCATTATCAGTGAGTTATGAAAATTGCACTGGATATTATATTGCACATTTGTGACAGTCAAGTAGCAGGCTTTGATAAAACTACTTATCTTTGATACAAACATTAAAGTCAGTTTCATAGGAACACAAATATAAATAGTTTGTCGAGAGCTGAAACCTGAAAGTTACCTTGTGATGTACAATTAAGAACTTCTCTTCGTGAGATCTGCAAGAGTACCATGTGGTGAATTAGTATTTCCAAGAACTACCCGTACATGTATAACTGAATACAATTTGTCATGAGAAATATGGATCTGCAGGCCACGAATTCATATTTCCAATTTCAGTTTGACTTATCAAACCTGAATTTTCACTTTGCGGCAACGATGGAGTAGGTACAGCTGTCGTGGCTGATTGGACATGATCGCCAGAGCTATCACTTGCCATCCAGCTGTCGAGTTGGTGCGCCCGGTCGTGGATATGTGCCGGAAAATCTGGTGCCCCGGCATCCTGGACGTGGATGAGGCCAAGGTACAGACGTTCGTCGTTTGGCGCATCCTGGACATCGTTGGTTACGACCTTGGTGGTCGTGTAGAGATGCCGGCTGCAATGCAGTGGGCGAAGACAGCGTGAAGTGCTATAGGAGGGAGAGGAGTACGGGGTCTGCGGCGAGCTCTGATCCCATCCTCGGTGAAACTTCCATCTCCATGTCGTCGAGAACGCAAAACTCTGCCTCCAGACTTGGTTAAGAAGGTTGGTCTCGGCTACAGCCTCCTTCAGCGAGCAGCGGGCATAAGACGAACCTTCATCGGATCTCAGAACTACGGCTGCCAGTTCTGCTTCGCGAGGAGGTATGATGTGCATGCGGGAACGGTTTGCGGCTTAATTTTCAGATCTAAACAGAGGAGGTGATCGGAGAATTGATTAGGCAGTCATTGCTGACTGTAATTGAGAGAGGGAAGGTGCCTAAATTTGTGGGAGGACGGGGAGGGGAGAACCAACAATCGTGGACCGTGTGATGCAGACATATGGACGGTGTGGATTTAATTTTCCAACGCAACTTCGTGCCTTTATAAGTAGTAGAGATCAAGTCACGCCGTAACTGGATCTTCTATCTACCTCACATTCTCCATCCAACGGCTCCAATCAAGCGATTCGATAATTTTACTAAATTTTGTCTTTTTTGCTGCGTCTAAAATAAAAAGTATTTTTCAATGAAACTTTTTCGCACTTACAACATGATTCTTTGGCAACATGTATATTTTTAGTTTTAATTTTTTGACTACTTTGAAAAACGAAAATTCAAAATCATCAAAAAATTCAAAAACTAAAAATGTGCATGTTGCCAACGAATCATATTGTAAGTACGAAAAAGTTTCAATGAAAAATACTTTGTATTTTAGGCGTAGAAAAAAGACAAATTTAGTAAACATTTTGAATCATTTGATTGGAGCGGTTGGATCGAGAATGGAAGGTCCAGTTACCGCGTGACTTGATGTAGGCCAGTCACTGAATCTTCGTCCTTCTTTTCTCTCAGTTCGCATAGCGCGGAAGTGCAAAACGCCAACACGGTAAACCGCATCCTAGTTTGCGGTCCGAAAATTGCGGCAGCAGATCAAATTCCTCAAGTACGAGCTGTAAGAGCATCTCGAGTCCCCAAATCGCGCCGGATTGAGCGGTTTAGGGGACGTGTTTCGTTCGTGCCGCGTGTTTGGAGGACGTCGCTTGCCAGCCGCGTCCCCCAAACGCCGCCCCCAAAAATTAAAAATACTTTTTTTTTTAGCATTTTTATTTTAATTTCCACAAACTAATAATACATAATTGGAAACGTGGTTTACGAAGATATAGTTTGGAACATGTTTTTCCACAAACTAATACATAGTTTGAACCATGGTGGACATAAATATAAAATATTGCAAAAGAACTAAACCTAACTAGGCCATGCATCGAATGTTTCGTGTGTTCGCTGCCAAGAAAGAACACTCAAGGGCACACCCAGTCACCTGATGGCGCGTGACGGTGATGGAGTGTTGATTCCTCCCCGGTGACGGCACCAGCAAAGTAGCTGCTTGTGACGGTAAAGCACACATCCGTTGGGAACTCCAAGAGGAAGGTGTGATGCGTACAGCTGCGAGTTTTCCCTCAGTAAGAAACCAAGGTTATCGAACCAGTAGGAGATGAAGGCCACGTGAAGGTTGTTGGTAAAGGAGTGTAGTGCGGCACAACACCAGAAATTCCGGCGCCAACGTGGAACCTGCACGACACAATCAAGATACTTTGCCCCAACTTAACAGTGAGGTTGTCAATCTCACCGGCTTGCTGAAAATAAAGGATTAAACGTATGGTGTGGAGAATGATGTTTGCTTGCAAAGAACAACAGAGAACAATGATTGTAGTAGGTTGTATTTCAGATGTAAAAGAATGGACCGGGGTCCACGGTTCACTAGTGGTGTCTCTCCAATAAGATAAATAACATGTTGGGTGAACAAATTACGGTTGGGCAATTGACAAATAGAGAGGGCATAACAATGCACATACATATCATGATGACTACTATGAGATTTACTTAGGGCATTACGACAACGAACATAGACCGCCATCCAGCATGCATCTATGCCTAAAAAGTCCACCTTCGGGTTAGCATCCGCACCCCTTCTAGTATTAAGTTGCAAACAACAGACAATTGCATTAAGTACTGTGCGTAATGTAAACAATAAAAATATCCTTAGACAAAGCATTGATGTTTTATCCCTAGTGGCAACAGCACATCCACAACCTTAGAACTTTTCATCATCGTCCCGCATTCAATGGAGGCATGAACCCACTATCTAGCATAAATACTCCCTCTTGGAGTTACAAGTATTAACTTGGCCAGAGCCTCTACTAGCAACGGACAACATGCAAGATCATAAACAACACATATATGATAAATCGATAATCAACTTGACATAGTATTCCATATTCATCGGATCCCAACAAACACAACATGTAGCATTACAATAAGATGATCTTGATCATGATTGGCAGCTCACAAGATCTAAACATGATGGCACAATAGGAGAAGACAACCATCTAGCTACTGCTATGGACCCATAGTCCAAGGATGAACTACTCACGCATCAGTCCGGAGGCGGGCATGGTGATGTAGAGCCCTCCGATGATGATTCTCCTCTCCGGCAGGGTGCCGGAGGAGATCTTCAGAATCCCCGAGATGGGATTAACGGCGGCGGTGTCTCAGTAACTTTTCTCGTATTTTGGCTCTCGGTACTAGGGTTTTCCGATACGAAGGAATATATAGGCGAAGAGGCAACGTCGGGGGAGCCAGAGGGTGGGCTCCCCACACCTGGGCGCGGCAGTGGGCCCAGCCGCGCCGCCCTATGGGGTGCCCCCTGCTGGCCGTCTCCGACTCTTCTTCAATGTTCTGGAACCCTCCGTGGAAAATAGGGCCGTGGGCTTTTGTTTCGTCCAATTCCGAGAATATTTCCTGTGTAGGATTTCTGAAACCAAAAATAGCGAGAAAACGAGAACTGGCGCTTCGGCATCTTGTTAATAGGTTAGTACCGGAAAATGCATCAAAATGATATAAAGTATGAATAAAACATGTAGGTATTGTCATAAAACTAGCATGGAACATAAGAAATTATAGATACGTTGGAGACGTATCAAGCATCCCCAAGCTTAGTTCCTACTCGCCCTCGAGTAGGTAAACTATAAAAAGAATAATTTCTGAAGTGACATGCTACCAACATAATGTTGATCAATACTATTGTAAAGCATATGAGATGAATGAAGTGACTCAAAGCAATGGTCTATAATTTGCTAACAAAAATATAATGACTAAACAACTGAATCATATAGCAAAGACTTTTCATGAATAGTACTTTCAAGACAAGCATCAAAAAGTCTTGCATAAGAGTTAACTCATAAAGCAATATATTCTTAATAGAAGGTTTTGAAGCAACACAAAGGAAGATTTAAGTTTCAGCAGTTGCTTTCAACTTTCAACATGTATATTTCATGGATAATTGTCAACACAAAGTAATATGATGAGTGCAATAAGCAAGCATGTAAGAATCAATGCACATAGTTGACACAAGTGTTTGCTTCTAAGATAGAAGGATGTAGGTAAACTGACTCAACATAAAGTAAAAGAAAGGCCCTTCGCAGAGGGAAGCGGGGATTAAATCATGTGCTAGAGCTTTTCAAGTTTTGAAATCATATAGAGAGCATAAAAGTAAAGTTTTGAGAGGTGTTTGTTGTTGTCAACGAATGGTAGTGGGCACTCTAACCGCCTTGTCAAACAGACTTTCAAAGAGCGGCTCTCATGAAGGACGTTATCTCTACCAGCAAGGTAGATCATCCATCTTCTCTTTTGTTTACACATGTACTTTAGTTTTATTTATGGATGACACTCCTCCTAACCTTTTTCTTTCACAAGCCATGGCTAACCGAATCCTCGGGTGCCTTCCAACATTTCACATACCATGGAGGAGTGTCTATTTGCAAAATTAAGTTGCTTACTGATGAATCAGGGCAAAACATGTGAAGAGAATTATTAATGAAAGTTGTAATTAATTGGGGCCGGGAACCCCGTTGCCAGCTCTTTTTGCAAAATTATTGGATAAGCGGATGAAGCCACTACTCCATTGGTGAAAGTCTGCCCAACAAGATTGAAAGATAAAACAGCACATACTTCCTCGTGAGCTATAAAACATTGACACAAATAAGAGATAATAACTTTTGAATTGTTTAAAGGTAGCACATGAAGTATTTACTTGGAATGGCAGAAAAATACCACATAGTAGGTAGTTATGGTGGACACACATGGCATAGGTTTTGGCTGAAGGTTTTGGATGCACGAGAAGCATTCCCTCTCAGTACAAGGCTTTGGCTAGCAAGGTTGTTTGAAGCAAACACAAGTATGAACCGGTACAACAAAACTTACATAAGAACATATTGCAAGCATTATAAGACTCTACACTGTCTTCCTTGTTGCTCAAACACTTTTACCGAGAAAATATCTAGACCTTAGAGAGACCAATCATGCAAACCAAATTTCAACAAGCTCTATGGTAGTTCTCCACTAATAGGTTTAAACTACATGATGCAAGAGCTTAAACATGATCTACTTGGGAGCTCAAAACAATTGCCAAGTATCAAATTATTCAAGACAATATACCAATTACCACATGAAGCATTTTCTATTTCCAACCAAATAGCAATAAGTGCAGCAGCTTTCAACTTTTGCCATGAACATTTAAAGTAAAACGAAGAAAACCGGTGTTCATATGAAAAAAGCGGAGCGTGTATCTCTCTCCCACACAAGGATTGCTAGGGTCCGAATTTATTCAGAGAATGAAAATAACAAAATGAAAATAAAAGCACACAGACGCTCCAAGTAAAGCACATAAGATGTGACTGAATAAAAATATAGTTTCACTAGAGGTGACCTGATAAGTTATTGATGAAGGGGATGCCTTGGGCATCCCCAAGCTTAGATGCTTGAGTCTTCTTGAAATATGCAGGGATGAACCACGGGGGCATCCCCAATCTTAGACTTTTCACTCTTCTTCATCATATTATATCATCCTCCTCTCTTGATCCTTGAAAACTTCCTTCACACCAAACTCAAAACAATCTCATTAGAGAGTTAGTGCATAATCAAAAATTCACATGTCCAGCAAGAACACAATCATTCCCAACACTTCTGGACATTACCCAAGGTTACTAAAATTTAGTGGAGCAAAGAAACCCACTCAAACACAGTAAAAGAGGCAATGCGAAATAAAAGGCAGAATCTGTCAGAACAGAACAGTCCGTAAAGATGAATTTTTTCGAGGCACTTAACATGCTCAGATGAAAAATCTCAAATTGAATGAAAGTTGCATACATATCTGAGGATTACTCAAGAATTTTGTTCATGATTTTACGATTTTCCTACAGAGATAACAACGCAAAACCGTGACAGATAGAAATCTGTTCCTGCGCAGAAATCCAAATCAAGTATCAACTTTCTATCAAAGACTTTACTTGGCACAACAATGCAATAAAGTAAAGATACAAAGGTATTGCTACAGTAGTAACAAGCACCTTGACTCAAATATAAAACAAAAATTGCAGAAGTAAAATAATGGGTTGTCTCCCATAAGCGCTTTTCTTTAACGCCTTTCAGCTAGGCGCAGAAAGTGAAATCAAGTAACATCAAGAGAAGAAGCATCAACATCATAATTTGTTCTAATAATAGAATCAAAAGGCAACTTCATTCTATTTCTAGGGAAGTGTTCCATACCTTTCTTAAGAGGGAATTGATATTTAATATTTCCTTCTTTCATATCAATAATAGCACCAACTGTTCGAAGAAAGGGTCTTCCCAAAACAATAAGACAAGATGCATTGCATTCAATATCCAAAACAACAAAATAAACAGGGACAAGGTTATTGTTAACCGTAATGTGAACATTGTCAATTCTCCCAAAGGTTTCTTTATAGAATTACTAGCAAGATTAACATCCAAATAACAATATTTAAAAGGTGGCAAGTCAACCATATCATAAAGTTTATTAGGCATAACAGAAATACTTGCACCAAGATCACATAAAGCATTACAATCAAAATCATTGACCTTCATTTTAATGATGGGCTCCCAACCATCTTCCAACTTCCTAGGAATAGAAGCTTCAAGTTTTAATTCCTCTTCTCTAGCTTTAATGAGAGCATTTGTAATATGTTTTGTAAAGACCAAGTTTATAGCACTAGCATTAGGACTTCTAGAAAGTTTTTGCAAGAACTTAATAACTTCAGAGATATGACAATTATCAAAATCAAAATCATTATGATCTAAAGCAATGGTACCATTGTCCCCAACACTTTGAAAAATTTCAACACTTTTATCACAAACAGTTTCAGGCAATTTTGCACGCTTTGTAGTAGAAGTAGAAACATTGACAACACCAATTATTTTACCATTGATAGTAGGAGGCTTAGCAACATGTGAAGCATCAACATTAGTAGTGGTGGTAATAGTCCAAACTTTAGCTACATTATTCTCTTTAGCAAGTTTTTCTTCTCTTTCCCACCTAGCATGCAATTCAGCCATCATTCTAATATTGTCATTGATTCGAACTTGGATAGCGTTTGCTGTAGAAAATGACTTAATATATTTAGTTTCATTAGGCATAAATTTCAATTTTAAAAGATCAACATCAGCAGCAAGACTATCAAACTTAGAAGCAAGAACATCAATTTTACCAAGTTTTTCCTCAACAGATTTGTTAAAAGCAGTTTGTGTACTAATAAATTCTTTAAGCATGACTTCAAGACCAGAGGGTGCAGTCCGACTATTGTTGTAAGAATTACCATAAGAATTACCATAACCATTACCACTATTAGAAGGATATGGCCTATAGTTGTTACCAAAATTATTCCTATAAGCATTGTTGTTGAAATTATTATTTTTAATGAAGTTCACATCAACATGCTCTTCTTGAGCAACCAATGAAGCTAAAGGAACATTATTAGGATCAACATGAGATTTACCATTAACAAGCATAGACATAATAACATCAATCTTATCACTCAAGGAGGAGGTTTCTTCAATAGAATTTACCTTCTTACCTTGAGGAGTCCTTTCAGTGTGCCATTCAGAGTAGTTGATCATCATATCATCAAGAAGCTTTGTTGCAGCACCCAAAGTGATGAACATAAAAGTACCTCCAGTGACTGAATCCAATAGGTTCCTTGAAGAAAAATTTAATCATGCATAAAAGGTTTGGATGATAATCCAAGTAGTTAGTCCATGGGTAGGGCAATTCTTTACCAAAGATTTCATTCTCTCCCATGCTTAGGCAACATGTTCATTATCCAATTGCTTGAAGTTCACAATGCTACTTCTCAAAGATATAATTTTAGCAGGAGGATAATATCTTCCAATGAAAGCATCTTTACATTTAGTCCATGAATCAATACTATTATTAGGCAAAGATAACAACCAATCTTTAGCTCTTCCTCTTAAGGAGAAAGGAAACAATTTCAGTTTTATAATATCCCCATCTACATCCTTATACATTTGCAATTCACAAAGTTCAACAAAATTATTAAGATGGGCAGCAACATCATCAGTACTAACACCAGAAAATTGCTCTCTCATAACAAGATTTAGTAAAGCAGGTTTAATTTCATAAAATTCTGCTGTAGAGGCAGGTGGAGCAATAGGAGTGCATATTGATAACCCACAAGTATAGGGGATCGCAACAGTCTTCGAGGGAAGTAAAACCCAAATTTATTGATTCGACACAAGGGGAGGTAAAGAATACTTATAAGCCTTAACAACTGAGTTGTCAATTCAGCTGCACTCGGAAAAGCACTAGTAACGGGGTGATGTGAAAGCAAGCAGTAATATGAGAGCAATGGTAACGGTAACACGACAGCGATAGGCGAGTAACACAGAGGCAATGGCACCAGAAAATAGTTGATACTACTTCCAATGTCATATAGGAACGAGTATATGATGATGATAGATGGACCGGGGTTCCCAGCTATCTACACTAGTGGTAACTCTCCAATAACAAGTAACAAGTGTTGGATGAACAAATTATAGTTGGGCAATTGATAGGATTGAAATAGCATTAAGACAGAACATCAATTTATTAATCATGTAGGCATGTTTTCCATATATAGTCATACGTGCTCGCAATGAGAAACTTGCATAGCATCTTTTGTCCTACCAGCCGGTGGCAGCCGGGCCTCTAGGGAATCTACTGGTAATTAAGGTACTCCTTTTAATAGAGCACCGGAGCAAAGCATTAACACTTGGTGAAAACATGTGATCCTCATATCTAAGCCTTCCCCTCCAGTTATCCCGATTCTTTGTCACTCTGGGGCCTCGGGTTCCAGACATAGACATGTGCAAACAACTTGTAGATACAATCTAAGCAATAATTATATAGCTTAAATCTAAGATCATACCACTCGTGCACTAGTGACAAGCATTAAACACAACAAGATTGCAGCAACAATAACTTCACAAACTTTATAGATAGACTAATCATAATGTAACAATCCATCGGATCCCAACAAACACAACACCGATTACATCGAGATGGATCTCAATCATGTAAGGCAGCTCATGAGATCATTGTATTGAAGTACATGGGAGAGAGAGTACCAACTAGCTACTGCTAGAACCCGTAGTCCATGGGGGAACTACTCACGGAGCATGATGGAGGCGGTGGCGTCGATGGAGATGGCTTCCGGGGGCACTTCCCCATCCCGTCGGCGTCCCGGAACAGAGATTCTGTCCCCCGAATTGGAGTTTCGCGATGGCGGCGGCGCCCCTGGAGTCTTTCTGGAGTTTCGTCAATTGGTATAGGGTTTTTACGTCGCGAGGGATTATATGGGCGAAGAGGCGGCGCAAGGGGTGCATGGGGGGCCCACCCCATAGGCTGGCGCGCCCCCCTCTAGGCCGCGCCGCCCTGTGGTGTGGGGGCCCTGGGCCTCCTCTCCGGCTCCCCTTCGGTGTTCTGGTCCGTCTCGGTGAAATAAGATGTTTGGCTTTTGTTTCGTCAAATTCCGAGAATATTGCCCGAACAGCTTTTCTGGAACCAAAAACAACAGAAAACAGGAACTGGCACTGTGGCATCTTGTTAATAGGTTAGTTCCGGAAAATGCATAAAATCATTATAAAGTGTGAGCAAAACATGTAGGTATTGTCATAAAACTAGCATGGAACATCGAAATTATAGATACGTTGGAGACGTATCAAGCATCCCCAAGCTTAGTTCCTACTCGCCCTCGAGTAGGTAAACGATAAAAAGAATAATTTCTGTAGTGACATGCTACTTACATAATCTTGATCATACTATTGTAAAGCATACGAGATGAATGAAGTGACTCAAGGCACCGATCTATAGTTGCTAACAAATAGATAACATATAGCAAAACTTTTCATGAATAGTACTTTCAAGACAAGCATCAAAAAGTCTTGCATAGGAGTTAACTCATAAAGCAATAAATTGAAAGTAAAGGCATTGAAGCAACACAAAGGAAGATTTAAGTTTCAGCAGTTGCTTTCAACTTTCAACATGCATATCTCATGGATAATTGTCAACACAAAGTAATATGATGAGTGCAAATAAGCAAGTATGTAAGAATCAATGCACGGTTGACACAAGTGTTTGCTTCTAAGATAGAAGGAAGTAGGTAAACTGACTCAACATAAAGTAAAAGAATGGCCCTTCGCAGAGGGAAGCTGGGATAAAATCATGTGCTAGAGCTTTTTAAGTTTTGAAATCATATAGAGAGCATAAAAGTAAAGTTTTGAGAGGTGTTTGTTGTTGTCAACGAATGGTAGTGGGCACTCTAACCCCCTCATCAAACAAACTTTCAAAGAGCGGCTCCCATGAAGGACTTTATCTCTACCAGCAAGGTAAATCATCCCTCTTCTCTTTTGTTTACACATGTACTTTAGTTTTATTTATGGATGACACTCCTCCCAACCTTTTCCTTACACAAGCCATGGCTAACCGAATACTCGGGTGCCTTCCAACATTTCACATACCATGAAGGAGTGTCTATTTGCAAAATTAAGTTGCTTACTGATGAATCAGGGCAAAACATGTGAAGAGAATTATTAATGAAAGTTAATTAATTGGGGCTGGGAACCCCGTTGCTAGCTCTTTTTGCAAAATTATTGGATAAGCGGATGAAGCCACTAGTCCATTGGTGAAAGTCTGCCCAACAAGATTGAAAGATAAAACACCACATACTTCCTCATGAGCTATAAAACATTGACACAAATACGAGATGATAACTTTTGAATTGTTTAAAGGTAGCACATGAAGTATTTACTTGGAATGACAGAGAAATACCACATAGTAGGTAGGTATGGTGGACACACATGGCATAGGTTTTGGCTCAAGGTTTTGGATGCACGAGAAGCATTCCCTCTTAGTACAAGGCTTTGGCTAGCAAGGTTGTTTGAAGCAAACACAAGTATGAACCAGTACAGCAAAACTTACATAAGAACATATTGCAAGCATTATAAGACTCTACACTGTCTTCCTTGTTGCTCAAACACTTTTACCAGAAAATATCTAGACCTTAGAGAGACCAATCATGCAAACCAAATTTCAACAAGCTCTACGGTAGTTCTCCACTAATAGGTTCAAACTACATGGTGCAAGCTTAAGCATGATCGACTTGAGAGCTCAAAACAATTGACAAGTATCAAATTATTCAAGACAATATGAAGCATTTTCTGTTTCCAACCAAATAACAATAAGTGGAATAGCTTCCAACTTTTGTCATGAACATTAAAAGTAAAACAAAGAACACCAGTGTTCATATGAAGAAGCGGAGCGTGTCTCTCTCCCACACAAGGATTGCTAGGATCCGATCTTATTCAAACACAAACAAAAATAAAAGCACACAGACGCTCCAAGTAAAGCACATAAGATGTGACCGAATAAAAATATAGTTTCACTAGAGGTGACCTGATAAGTTGTTGATGAAGAAGGGGATGCCTTGGGCATCCCCAAGCTTAGACGCTTGAGTCTTCTTGAAATATGCAGGGATGAACCACGAGGGCATCCCCAAGCTTAGACTTTTCACTCTTCTTGATCATATATCATCCTCCTCTCTTGACCCTTGAAAACTTCCTTCACACCAAACTTCTCATAAACTTCATTAGAGGGGTTAGTACTCAAAAAACTTTAATCCACTTTGGTCCTGTAGTGACACATTGCAAGAACTCAATAAAACATTAGCTACAGCTCTCCACGTCTAGAAAGCCTTGCTTAAAGTCCACAAGAGACAATGCAAAAAACAGAGACAGAATCTGTCAAAACAGAGACAGAATCTGTCAAAATAGAACAGCCAGTAAAGACGATTTTTTAGAGGTACTTTCGTTGATCAAATCAGAAAACTCAAAACTAATGAAAGTTGCGTAAATATCTGAGGAACACGCATGAAAATTGGCAGATTTTTCTGAGTTTCCTACAGATATACCTACTCAAATTCGTGACAGATAGAAATCTGTTTCTGCGCAGAAATCCAAATCTAGTATCAACCTTCTATTAGAGACTTTACTTGGCACAACAATGCAATAAAATAAAGATAAGGAGAGGTTGCTACAGTAGTAACAACTTCCAAGACACAACAAAATAGTAGCAAAATAAAAACATGGGTTATCTCCCAAGAAGTTCTTTCTTTATAGCCATTAAGATGGGCTCAACAATTTTAATGATGCTCACATAAGGATGAGAGTTGAAGCAAAAGGAGCATCAAGAAGCAAATTCAAAACACATTTAAGTCCAACCCACTTCCTATGCATAGGAATCTTGTACACAAATAAATTCATGAAGATCAAAGTGACAAGCGTAGGAAGATAAAACAAGAGTAACTTCAAAAGTTTCAGCATATAGAGAGGTGTTTTAGTACCATGCAAATTTCTACAACCATATTTTCCTCTCTCATAATAATTTCCAGTAGCATCATGAACAAACTCAACAATATAACTATCACATACAGCATGCTTTTCATGATTTACAAACACATAATTTTTATCAAACTCAAAAATAGTGGGATTAAAACTTTCAAACCCACTTTTATCAATAATATAAAAAGATGATTGATCAATCTCAAAAGATATGTGAATCCTAGATAAAGTCAAGACCTCTCCAATCCCATTTTCATTAGTAGTACAATTAATATTATCAAGTAACATAGGACCATCATCTAGAGCTTTATCATAAACATTTGCTAAGCAAAATTCTTTAGTATCATGCATTTCGACATCAGGCACAAACAAAACATTATCATAAGATTTATCAAAATAGCATGGATTATCATAGATAACAGTAGCATAATTATTCTCACAAGTTTTACTCATAGGGAATATTTCAAGAGAATCCACATGAACATAACATTCATCCTCCTTTGGTAAGCATGGAGGACAATCAAATAGCGTAAGAGATAAAGAGTTACTCTCATTAGAAGGTTGGCATGGGTAGCTAATCCATTCTTCCTCCTTTTGTTCATCACTCTCCTCCTCTTTTTCATCCAATGAGCTTTCGGGTTCATCAATTTCCTCCTCTTTTTCATCCAATGAGTTTTCGGGTTCATCAATTTCTTCTTTCACGAGGTTCACTGCAAATTGTGAGTGCATTCTTGTGCATTAATGAGTCTCTCTTTATAATCAATGATATAAGAATTATCGCTGTAACTTTCTATGCAAAAATTAAGGATAGAAGAGACATAATCTTTAAGGTCCTTACAAACAACACAAGTTTCATAATTTTTAGACATGAAGGATTCGATCTCAGAGGCTCCCATAAATAAGACAAATTGTTCTACCTCTTCGAACCCAAAATGAATATAGTTATTCCAATTGTAGTTCATAATTAAAACTTCTTCACTAAAGCCACATTGGAATTTAAGATGTTTAGTATCCTGTTGAGAGCAACAGTTTATATCATGGCATTTAAGCAAGATTTTAGAAATTATATTCAATTTTTTTAACACGGCACTCATGACTTCACCCTTTCTTGATTCTCTATAATTATTATATAATTATATAAGCTCCAACATGGTTATGGGTTCTCCATAACAACAGTTTTTAATTTTTCGGTTTTTCAAAATTTTATGGATTTTTGGGTATATAAGAAAAATAAAAGAAGACAAAAACAAACTAGACAAAAGTAAACTAAGAAAAATAATACTAAACAGAAATAAACTAAGCACAAATAAACTAGGCAAAAGTAAACTAAGCAAAACAAAACAAAATAAAATAAAAACAGAGAGAGAGGTAGAGTGTACTCCCCAGGTGAACTTATGAGTAGAGCTATGCCTCCCCGGCAACGGCGCCAGAAATTAGTATTGATAACCCACAAGTATAGGGGATCGCAACAGTCTTCGAGGGAAGTAAAACCCAAATTTATTGATTCGACACAAGGGGAGGTAAAGAATACTTATAAGCCTTAA
Source organism: Lolium rigidum (assembly GCF_022539505.1). Classification (NCBI taxonomy): domain Eukaryota; kingdom Viridiplantae; phylum Streptophyta; class Magnoliopsida; order Poales; family Poaceae; genus Lolium; species Lolium rigidum. The sequence continues at coordinate 330,183,168 of NC_061514.1, read as the reverse complement.
CAACTGAGTTGTCAATTCAGCTGCACCTGGAAAATCACTAGTAACAGGGGTGATGTGAAAGCAGCAGTAATATGAGAGCAATGGTAACAGTAACACAGCAGCAGTAGCACTAACACAGAGGCAATGGCACCAAAAAATAGTTGATACTACTTCCAATGTCATATAGGAACGAGTATATGATGATGAGAGATGGACCGGGGTTCCCAGCTATCTACACTAGTGGTAACTCTCCAATAACAAGTAACAAGTGTTGGATGAACAAATTACAGTTGGGCAATTGATAGGATTGAAATAGCATTAAGACAGAACATCAATTTATTAATCATGTAGGCATGTTTTCCATATATAGTCATACGTGCTCGCAATGAGAAACTTGCATAACATCTTTTGTCCTACCAGCTAGGTGACAGCCGGGCCTCTAGGGAATCTACTGGTAATTAAGGTACTCCTTTTAATAGAGCACTGGAGCAAAGCATTAACACTTGGTGAAAACATGTGATCCTCATATCTAAGCCTTCCCCTCCAGTTATCCCAGTGGCTGTCACTCTGGGGCCTCGGGTTCCGGACATAGACATGTGCAAACAACATGTAGATACAATCTAAGCAATAATTATTGAGCTTAAATCTAAGATCATGCCACTCGTGCACTAGTGACAAGCATTAAACACAACAAGATTGCAGCAACAATAACTTCACAAACTTTATAGATAGACTAATCTTAATGTAACAATCCATCGGATCCCAACAAACACAACACCGATTACATCAGATGGATCTCAATCATGTAAGGTAGCTCATGAGATCATTGTATTGAAGTACATGGGAGAGAGTATCAACTAGCTACTGCTAGAACCCGTAGTCCATGGGGGAACTACTCACGAAGCATGATGGAGGCGGTGGCGTCGATGGAGATGGCTTCCGGGGGCACATCCCCGTCCCGGCGGCGTGCCGGAACAGAGATTCTGTCCCCCGAATTGGAGTTTCGCGATGGCGGCGGCGCCCCTGGAGTCTTTCTGGAGTTTCGTCAATTGGTATAGGGTTTTTACGTCACGAGGGATTATATAGGCGAAGAGGCGACGCAAGGGGTTGCCAGGGGGCCACCCCATAGGCTGGCGCGCCCCCCTCTAGGCCACGCCGCCCTGTGGTGTGGGGACCCTGGGCCTCCTCTACGGCTCCCCTTCGGTGTTCTGGTCCGTCTCGGTGAAATAAGATGTTTGGCTTTTGTTTCGTCGAATTCCGAGAATATTGCCCGAACAGCTTTTCTGGAACCAAAAATAACGGAAAACGGAAGCGGCACTCGGCATCTTGTTAATAGGTTAGTTCCGGAAAATGCATAAAATCATTATAAAGTGTGAGCAAAACTTGTAGGTATTGTCATAAAACTAGCATGGAATATCAGAAATTATAGATACGTTGGAGACGTATCACATATGAAATCATTATTATTGGTGCTAGTGAAGTCACACAACTTAGTATTCTCATGAGTACTCATTTTAGCAATAATAAAAATAAATAAAGCAAAACTGAATTAAATAAAGTAAAACAAGTAACTAAATTTTTTTGTGTTTTTGATATAAAGAAAGAAAACAAGGCAGAAAATAAAATAAAGCAAGACAATAAACAAAGTAGAGAGATTGGGTGTGAGAGACTCCCCTTGCAGCGTGTCTTGATCTCCCCGGCAACGGCGCCAGAAAAGTGTTTGATGGCGCGTGACGGTGATGGAGTGTTGATTCCTCCCCGGCGACGGCACCAGCAAAGTAGCTGCTTGTGATGGTAAAGCACACGTCCGTTGGGAACCCCAAGAGGAAGGTGTGATGCGTATAGCTGCGAGTTTTTCCTCAGTAAGAAACCAAGGTTATCGAACCAGTAGGAGATGAAGGCCACACGAAGGTTGTTGGTGAAGGAGTGTAGTGCGGCACAACACCAGGGATTCCGGCGCCAACGTGGAACCTGCACAACACAATCAAGATACTTTGCCCCAACTTAACAGTGAGGTTGTCAATCTCACCGGCTTGCTGAAAACAAAGGATTAAACGTATGGTGTGGAGAATGATGTTTGCTTGCAAAGAACAACGAGAGAACAATGATTGCGAGTAGGTTATATTTCAGATGTAAAAGAATGGACCGGGGTTCACGAGTTCACTAGTGGTGTCTCTCCAATAAGATAAATAACATGTTGGGTGAACAAATTACAGTTGGGCAATTGACAAATAGAGAGGGCATAACAATGCACATACATATCATGATGACTACTATGAGATTTACTTAGGGCATTACGACAAAGAACATAGACCGCCATCCAGCATGCATATATGCCTAAAAAGTTCACCTTCGGTTTAGCATCCGCACCTCTTCCAGTATTAAGTTGCAAACAACAGACAATTGCATTAAGTACTGTGCGTAATGTAAACAATACAAATATCCTTAGATAAAGCATTGATGTTTTATCCCTAGTGGCAACAGCACATCAAGTTATTGAGAGATGAGAATACTGAGATTACACTTGTGCAATCTCATTATGTTGAGAAGGTGTTGAGAAGATTTGGCTATGATGATTGCAAATCTTCTCTCACACCTTATGATCCTAGTGTCTTGCTTCGAAAGAATGAAAAGGCAACTAGAGATCAATTGAGATACTCTTAAATCATTGGTTCGTCACTCATGTATTTAGCTTGCGCTACGAGGCCTGATATCTCGTTTGCTGTGTGTAAACTTAGCCGGTTTGTGGCCAACCCAGGAGATGATCATTGGCATGCTCTTGAGAGAGTGATGCTCTATCTAAAGGGAACCATGAGTTATGGAATTCATTATACCGGGTATCCAAGAGGACTTGAAGGGTATAGTGATTCCAATTGGATCTCTGATGCTAAGATGAAGGCCACAAGTGGATATGTTTTCACTCTTGGTGGTGGCGCTATTTCCTGGAAGTCTTACAAGCAGACCATCTTAACGAGGTCAACTATGGAAGCAGAACTCACATCATTAGATACAACTACTGTCGAAGCGGAATGGCTTCGTGAGCTCTTGATGGACTTGCCTATGGTTGAAAAACCAATACTGGCCATCCTCGTGAACTGTGATAATCAAACTATGATTATCAAAGTGAAAAGTTCTAAGGATAATATGAAAAGTTCCAAACATATCAAGAGGAAACTGAAGTCTGTCAGAAAACTGAAAAACTCCGGAGTGATAGCATTGGATTATGTCCAAAGTGCTAAAACTCTGGCAGATCCTTTCACAAAAGGACTATCAAGAAACATGATAGACCTTGCATCGAGGGAGATGAGTTTGAGACCCACTTGAGTTGCCGAGGGGGTAACCCAACCTATGTGATCGGAAATTCCGTGAACTAGGACCTGGGAAAACAAACCGGAGCGACTGAGTTGAGAGAAAATTTAATACTCCCACTCCGCTGCAGATGCAATTCTCTCATAGCTACTGTAAGGCAGGTTGAGAATGTCTTAATGTGTTCTGAACGACTCTTGATGAGCGAAGACGCTGTCCTACATGGCGATCTTTTGAAGAACACACCTATATGAGTGACACTACTGGTCATAGTGTGGGAGATTTGGGTGAATCTCTAGTAAGCTCATGAAGGGCCGAGGAGTATGACTTATAAGCTCCACCCGAGGGGAAGACTAAGGTAGCCTAGTACCGTGCCGACATTGAGTGAAACTTGCTGCACAAAGACTGACAATTCAAGGCATAGTCCATTGTTCAGTTGTAGTCAAGCGTAACTCCTTGTCTAGGTGGAAGTTCAACTTAACAGTCTCCACTGAAGTGCAGGTATATTAAACAATAAATGGAACTAATTTGTCATCTGATGAGCATATGAGATCTGGTGGGGGATTGTTGAATGTAGATGGGCTGCAGCCCAATAAGGCAGCCCATGTGGTCTACAATTTCTGAAATCTCAAGGCCCATCACGTTGGCATCTTGGGACATGCTTGGGGGACAAAGTTTAGTCACACGTTGCTAGTTGGGAGAGAGTTGGAGTGGTATATAAGGGCTGTTGTTCTAGTCCTTCCAAGTGAGTGAGAATAGAAAGATCCCTCGCGCACTCCTCCTCCTCCGCCCGCCCCGCCTCGGCTCGGCACGCACGCACATCGCATTTCGTGACTCGAGTTCGAGACACACTCAAGGAAGCCTAAATTTTTGCTTGGTGCACCAACTGTGTTGGGTACGTGTCGACCTGCATGTGCATGCTCGCCGCGTGTCCATGGCCGCTGATACGTCTCCGACGTATCGATAATTTCTTATGTTCCATGCCACATTATTGATGATATCTACATGTTTTATGCACACTTTATGTCATATTTGTGCATTTTATGGAACTAACCTATTAACAAGATGCCGAAGTGCCAGTTGCTGTTTTCTGCTGTTTTTGGTTTCAGAAATCCTAGTAAGGAAATATTCTCGGAATTGGACGAAATCAACGCCCAGGTTCCTATTTTGCCACGAAGCTTCCAGAAGACCGGAGAGTCAACGAAGTGGGGCCACGAGGTGGCCAGGAGGGTAGGCGGCGCGGCCCCACCCTTGGTCGCGCCGACCTGTCTCCTGGGCCCCTCGCGACGCCCCCTGACCTACCCTTCCGCCTACAAATAGCCTTCGTCGCGAAACCCCCGATGCACGAGAGCCACGATACGGAAAACCTTCCGGAGCCGCCGCCGCCGCCAATCCCATCTCGGGGGATTCGGGAGATCGCCTCCGGCACCCTGCCGGAGAGGGGAATCATCTCCCGGAGGACTCTACGCCGCCATGGTCGCCTCCGGAGTGATGTGTGAGTAGTCTACCCCTGGACTATGGGTCCATAGCAGTAGCTAGATAGTTGTCTTCTCCTCATTATGCTTAATTGTCGGGTCTTGTGAGCTGCCGAACATGATCAAGATCATCTATCTGTAATTCTATATGTTGTGTTTGTTGGGATCCGATGAATAGAGAATACTTGTTATGTTGATTATCAATTTATATCTATGTGTTGTTTATGATCTTGCATGCTCTCCGTTATTAGTAGAGGCTCTGGCCAAGTTTTTGCTAGTAACTCCAAGAGGGGGTATTTATGCTCGATAGTGGGTTCATGTCTCCGTGAATGCGGGAAGTGACGTAAATCTCTAAGGTTATGGATGTGCTGTTGCCACTAGGGGTAAAACATTGATGCTATGTCCGAGGATGTAGTTATTGATTACATTACGCGCAATACTTAATGCAATTGTCTGTTGTTAGCAACTTAATACCGGAAGGGGTTCGGATGATAACCTGAAGGTGGACTTTTTAGGCATAGATGCATGCTGGATAGCGGTCTATGTACTTTGTCGTAATGCCCAATTAAATCTCACTATACTCATCATAATATGTATGTGCATGGTCATGCCCTCTCTATTTGTCAATTGCCCAACTGTAATTTGTTCACCCAACATGCTGTTTATCTTATGGGAGAGACACCTCTAGTGAGCTGTGGACCCCGGTCCAATTCTTTATACTTGAAATACAATCTACTGCAATACTCGTTCTATCGTTGTCCGCAAACAATTATCATCCACACTATACATCTAATCCTTTGTTACGAGCAAGCCGGTGAGATTGACAACCTCATCTGTTTCGTTGGGGCAAAGTACTTGGTTTGTGTTGTGCGGGTTCCACGTTGGCGCCGAATCCCTGGTGTTGCGCCGCACTACATCTCGCTGCCATGAACCTTCAACATGCTTCTTGACTCCTACTTGGTTCGATAAACCTTGGTTTCTAACCGAGGGAAACTTACTTGCTGTACGCATCACACCTTCCACTTGGGGTTCCCAACGGTCGCGTGCTGTACGCGTGTCAAGCTAAATTTCTGGCGCCGTTGCCGGGGAGATCAAGACATGCTGCAAGGGGAGTCTCCACATCCCAATCTCTTTACTTTGTTTTTGTCTTGCTTAGTTTTACTTACTACTTTGTTTGATGCACTATATCAAAATACAAAAAAAATTAGTTGCTAGTTTTACTTTATTTACTATCTTGTTTGCTATATCAAAAACACACAAAAAATTAGTTACTTGCATTTACTTTATCTAGTTTGCTTTATTTACTACTTCTAAAATGGGTACTCCTGAAAATACTAAGTTGTGTGACTTCACAACCACAAATAATAATGATTTCTTATGCACACCTATTGCTCCACTCTGCTACTACAGCAGAATTCTTTGAAATTAAACCTCGCTTTACTAAATCTTGTTATGCGAGAGCAATTTTCGTGGTGTTAGTTCTGATGATGCTGCAGCCCATCTCAATAATTTTGTTGAATTGTGTGAAATGCAAAAGTATAAAGATGTAGATGGTGACATTATAAAATTAAAATTGTTCCCTTTCTCATTAAGAGGAAGAGCTAAAGATTGGTTGCTATCTCTGCCTAAGAATAGTATTGATTCATGGACTAAATGCAAGGATGCTTTTATTGGTAGATATTATCCCCTTGCTAAAATTATATCTTTGAGGAGTAGCATAATGAATTTTAAACAATTGGATACTGAGCATGTTGCACAAGCATGGGAAAGAATGAAATCTTTGGTTAAAAATTGCCCAACCCATGGACTGACTACTTGGATGATCATCCAAACCTTTTATGCAGGACTGAATTTTTCTTCGCGGAACCTATTGGATTCGAGCTGCTGGAGGTACCTTTATGTCCATCACTCTTGGTGAAGCAACAAAGCTTCTTGATAATATGATGATTAATTACTCTGAATGGCACACGGAAAGAGCTCCACAAGGTAAGAAGGTAAATTCTGTCGAAGAAACCTCTTCCTTGAGTGATAAGATTGATGCTATTATGTCTATGCTTGTGAATGGTAGGCCTAATGTCGATCCTAATAATGTTCCGTTAGCGTCATTGGGTGCTCAAAAAGAATATGTTGATGTGAATTTCATTAAAAATAACAATTATAATAATTCTAGGCCATATCCTGCTAATGGTAACTCTTATGGTAGATACGCTTCACCTAATGAGGAAAAGATGTTAGAAATTGAAAGATCCACCAAGAACTTCATGCAATCACAATATGAGCAAAATAAATTGTTTACTAAAACTATGAATGAGCAATCTACCTTGATGAAGAATATAGGAAATCAACTTGAAAATCTGAATATGGAGATTTCAGGGTTGCAAACTAAACTTGCTAATGCTGAAGACCGAATCTCATACATGTCTACGTCACAATCTTCTTTAATTAATAAAATGGCTGCTAAACCTGAGGATATAGATAATAAAATTACTACTACAGCAAATGCCATCCAAGTTAGAATTAATGAGAATATAAGATTGATGGCCGAATTGCGTGCTAGGTGGGAAAGAGAAGAAAATGAAAAAGAAGATAATATAGCTAAAGTTTGGACTATTACCACCACTAGTAATGCTAATGCTACACAAGTTGCTGCACCTCCTACTATTACTAATAAAAGAATTGGTGTTAGCAATGTTTCCACTTCAATGCAAAGCGCGAAAAACCGCTCGAAACTGCTAAAGCTGCTGAAACCGCCTGTGATAAAACTGCTGAAATTTTTTCCAACATTGGGGATGATGATCCCATTGCTTTAGATTATAATGGTTTGGATTTTGATGATTGCCACATCTCTGAAGTTATAAAGTTCTTACAAAAACTTGCTAAAAGTCCTAATGCTAGTGCTATAAATTTGGCTTTCACGAAACATATTACAAATGCTCTCATAAAAGCTAGAGAAGAGAAATTAGAACGCGAAGCTTCTATTCCTAGAAAGCTAGAGGATGGTTGGGAGCCCATCATTAAGATGAAGGTCAATGATTTTGATTGTAATGCTTTATGTGATCTTGGTGCGAGTATTTACGTTATGCCTAAGAAAATCTATAATATGCTTGACTTGCCACCATTGAAAAATTGTTATTTGGATGTTAATCTTGCTGATCATTCTACAAAGAAACCTTTGGAGAAAGTTGATAATGTTCGCATTACCGTTAACAATAACCTTGTCCCTGTTGATTTTGTTGTCTTGGATATTGAATGCAATGCATCTTGTCCCATTATATTGGGAAGACCTTTTCTTCGAACTCGTTGGTGCTATCATTGATATGAAGGAAGGTAATATAAAATATCAATTTCCTCTCAAGAAAGGTATGGAACACTTCCCTAGAAAGAGAATGAAGTTACCTTTTGATTCTATTATTAGAACAAATTATGATGTTGACACTTCGTCTCTTGATAATACTTGATACACACTTTCTGCCCCTAGCTGAAAGGCGTTAAAGAAAAGCGCTTATGGGAGACAACCCATGTTTTTACTACAGTACCTCTATTTTTATATTTGGTGTCTTGGAAGTTGTTTACTACTGTAGCAACCTCTCCTTATCTTAGTTTATTGTTTTATTGTGCCAAGTAAAGTCGTTGATAGTAAGGTTCATACTAGATTTGGATTACTGCGCAGAAACAGATTTCTTTGCTGTCACGAATCTGGGCAAAATACTATGTAGGTAACTCAGAAAATTATGCCAATTTACGTGAGTGATCCTCAGATATGTACGCAACTTTCATTCAATTTGAGCATTTTCATTTGAGCAAGTCTGGTGCCTCAATAAAATTCGTCATTACGAACTGTTCTGTTTTTGACAGATTCTGCCTTTTATTTCATATTGCCTATTTTGCTATGTTCGATGGATATTTCGATTCCATTGACTTTCAGTAGCTTTGTGCAACGTCCAGAAGTGTTAAGAATGATTATGTCACCTCTGAACATGTATATTTTGATTGTGCACTAACTCTCTAATGAGTTGTTTTGAGTTTGGTGTGGAGGAAGTTTTCAAGGATCAAGAGAGGGAGATGATACAACATGATCAAGGAGATTGAAAGCTCTAAGCTTGGGGATGCCCCGGTGGTTCACCCCTGCATATATCAAGAAGACTCAAGCGTCTAAGCTTGGGGATGCCCAAGGCATCCCCTTCTTCATCGACAACATTATCAGGTTCCTCCCCTGAAACTATATTTTTATTCCATCACATCTTATGTGCTTTGCTTGGAGCGTCGGTTTGTTTTTGTTTTGTTTGAATAAAATGGATCCTAGCATTCTTTGTGTGGGAAAGAGACATGCTCCACTGTAGCATATGGACAAGTATGTCCTTAGGCTCTACTCATAATATTCATGGCGAAGTTTCTTCTTCGTTAAATTGTTATATGGTTGGAATTGGAAAATGATACATGTAGTAATTGCTAAAATGTCTTGGATAATGTGATACTTGGCAATTGTTGTGCTCATGTTTAAGCTCTTGCATCATATACTTTGCACCTATTAATGAAGAAATACATAGAGCATGCTAAAATTTGGTTTGCATATTTGGTCTCTCTAAAGTCTAGATAATTTCTAGTATTGAGTTTGAACAACAAGGAAGACGGTGTAGAGTCTTATAATGTTTTCAATATGTCTTTTATGTGAGTTTTGCTGCACCGCTTCATCCTTGTGTTTGTTTCAAATAGCCTTGCTAGCCTAAACCTTGTATCGAGAGGGAATACTTCTCATGCATCCAAAATACTTGAGCCAACCACTATGCCATTTGTGTCCACCATACCTACCTACTACATGGTATTTCTCCGCCATTCCAAAGTAAATTGCTTGAGTACTAGCTTTAAATTTCTAATCCTCTACCTTTACAATATATAGCTCATGGGACAAATAGCCTAAAAACTATTGTGGTATTGAATATGTACTTATGCACTTTATCTCTTATTAAGTTGCTTGTTGTGCGATAACCATGTTCCTGGGGACGCCATCAACTACTCTTTGTTGAATATCATGTGAGTTACTATGCATGTTTGTCTTGTCTGAAGTAAGGGAGATTTACCACCTTATGGTTAGAGCGTGCATATTGTTAGAGAAGAACATTGGGCCGCTAACTAAAGCCATGATTCATGGTGGAAGTTTCAGTTTTGGACATATATCCTCAATCTCATATGAGAAAATTAATTGTTGTTACATGCTTATGCATAAAAGAGGAGTCCATTATCTGTTGTCTATGTTGTCCCGGTATGGATGTCTAAGTTGAGAATAATCAATAGCGAGAAATCCAATGCGAGCTTTCTCCTTAGACCTTTGTACATGCGGCATAGAGGTACCCCTTTGTGACACTTGGTTAAAACATGTGCATTGCGATAATCCCGGTAATCCAAGCTAATTAGGACAAGGTGCGGGCACTATTAGTATACTATGCATGAGGCTTGCAACTTGTAAGATATAATTTACATAACACATATGCTTTATGACTATCGTTGACAAAATTGTTTCTTGTTTTCAAAATCAAAGCTCTAGCACAAATATAGCAATCGATACTTTCCTCTTTGAAGGACCATTCTTTTACTTTTATTGTTGAGTCAGTTCACCTATTTCTCTCCACCTCAAGAAGCAAACACTTGTGTGAACTTTGCATTGATTCCTACATACTTGCATATTGCACTTGTTATATTACTTTACATTGACAATATCCATGAGATATACATGTTATAAGTTGAAAGCAACCGCTGAAACTTAATCTTCCTTTGTGTTGCTTCAATACCTCTACTATGAATTATTGCTTTATGAGTTAACTCTTATGCAAGACTTATTGATGCTTGTCTTTAAGTACTATTCATGAAAAGTCTTTGCTTTATGATTCACTTGTTTACTCATGTCATATACATTGTTTTGATCGTTGCATTCACTACATATGCTTACAATAGTATGATCAAGGTTATGATGGCATGTCACTCCATAAATTATCTTTGTTTATCGTTTACCACTCGGGACGAGCGAAACTAAGCTTAGGGATGCTGATACGTCTCCGACGTATCGATAATTTCTTATGTTCCATGCCACATTATTGATGATATCTACATGTTTTATGCACACTTTATGTCATATTTGTGCATTTTCACGGAACTAACCTATTAACAAGATGCCGAAGTGCCGATTCTTTGTTTTCTGCTGTTTTTGGTTTCAGAAATCCTAGTAAGGAAATATTCTCGGAATTGGATGAAATCAACGCCCGGGGTCCTATTTTGCCACGAAGCTTCCGGAAGACCGGAGAGTCAACGAAGTGGGGCCACGAGGTGGCCGGGAGGGTAGGCGGCGCGGCCCCACCCTTGGCCGCGCCGACCTGTCTCTCGGGCCCCTCGCGACGCCCCCGACCTACCCTTCCGCCTACAAATAGCCTTCGTCGCGAAACCCCCGATACCGAGAGCCACGATACGGAAAACCTTCCAGAGACGCCGCCGCCGCCAATCCCATCTCGGGGGATTCAGGAGATGGCCTCCGGCACCCTGCCGGAGAGGGGAATCATCTCCCGGAGGACTCTACGCCGCCATGGTCGCCTCCGGAGTGATGTGTGAGTAGTCTACCCCTGGAGTATGGGTCCATAGCAGTAGCTAGATGGTTGTCTTCTCCTCATTATGCTTAATTGTCGGGTCTTGTGAGCTGCCGAACATGATCAAGATCATCTATCTGTAATTCTATATGTTGTGTTTGTTGGGATCCGATGAATAGAGAATACTTGTTATGTTGATTATCAATTATATCTATGTGTTGTTTATGATCTTGCATGCTCTCCGTTATTAGTAGAGGCTCTGGCCAAGTTTTTGCTAGTAACTCCAAGAGGGGGTATTTATGCTCGATAGTGGGTTCATGTCTCCGTGAATGCGGGGAAGTGACGGAAATCTCTAAGGTTATGGATGTCTTTGTTGCCACTAAGGGTAAAACATTGATGCTATGTCCGAGGATGTAGTTATTGATTACATTACGCGCAATACTTAATGCAATTGTCCGTTGTTAGCAACTTAATACTTGGAAGGGGTTCGGATGATAACTTCGAAGGTGGACTTTTTAGGCATAGATGCATCTTTGGATAGCGGTCTATGTACTTTGTCGTAATGCCCAATTAAATCTCACTATCCTCATCATAATATGTATGTGCATGGTCATGCCCTCTTTATTTGTCAATTGCCCAACTCGTAATTTGTTCACCCAACATGCTCGTTTATCTTATGGGAGAGACACCTCTAGTGAACTGTGGACCCCGGTCCAATTCTTTATACTTGAAATACAATCTACTGCAATACTCGTTCTACTTGTTCTCTGCAAACAATCATCATCCACACTATACATCTAATCCTTTGTTACGGCAAGCCGGTGAGATTGACAACCTCATCTGTTTCGTTGGGGCAAAGTACTTGGTTTGTGTTGTGCGGGTTCCACGTTGGCGCCGGAATCCACGGTGTTGCGCCGTACTACATCTCGCCGCCATCAACCTTCAACGTGCTTCTTGACTCCTACTGGTTCGATAAACCTTGGTTTCTAACTGAGCGAAACTTACTGCTGTACGCATCACACCTTCCACTTGGGGTTCCCAACGGTCGCGTGCTGTACGCGTGTCAGCTTCCTACATGTGTGTCGAGGGTACTCCTCGGCAATGCCCTCCGATTGGGGCTTAGGGTTGATGGAATCCTGTAGGCTGACACGAGACATTGGTTCACAGACAAGCGGGGAGAGCGATTACCCAGGTTCGGGGACCTCGATGAGGTAAAACCCTTACATCCTGCCTGTCTGATCTTGATTATGAGAATATTGGGTTACAATGGGGTGCCGAAGGGTTCGGCTGAGATCTCGTCGAGAGGCTAAGTGCTGCGGCGACCTAGCTCTAGACTTCTGGTGGCTAAGATTGCTATGATTGATCGTGTCCCTCGGTAGTCCCTCTCCTGGCCTTTATATAAGAGGCCAGGTCTCAAGAGATCCAACCGGGCACAACTAGGTTTACAGTAGTCCTAGTTCTAAACTTTCCTTGTTCGGCTCCTTCCTTGTCTTGTCCGCCAAGGAATCTTCTGCTGCGCCATCCAAGTGGCCCGCCTTGCCATCGAGTAGCTTCATGGGCCTCCAGTTAGATTGTACAGGATAGGGCAATGTCGGTTACCCGAAGGGTAATGCCCACGTCAATAGCTGATGACCCACAAGTATAGGGGATTGCAACAGTCTTCGCGGGAAGTAAAACCCAATTTATTGATTCGACACAAGGGGAGACAAAGAATACTTGAAAGCCTTAACAGCGAAGTTGTCAATTCAGCTGCACCTGGAAACATACTTGCTCGCAAGAGTTTATCAGTAGTAACAGTTTTATAGCAGTAGTGAAATAACATCAGCAGAGTAACAAAGACAGCAGTAGTGATTGTAGTAAACAGCAGGATTAAAATACTGTAGGCACAGGGTTGGCAGTCGGGCCTCTAGGGAATCTACTGGATATTAAGGTATTCCTTTTAATAGAGTACCGGAGCAAAGCATTAACACTCCGTGAACACATGTGATCCTCACATCACTGCCATCCCCTCCGGTTGTCCCGATTTCTATCACTTCGGGGTCTCGGGTTTCGGACAGCGACATGTGCATACAACTTGCAGGATCATAAAACAATGCATATCATCATGAAACAACAACATGTTCAGATCTGAGATCATGGCACTCGGGCCCTAGTGACAAGCATTAAGCATAACAAGTTGCAACAATATCATCAAAGTACCAATTACGGACACTAGGCACTATGCCCTAACAATCTTATGCTATTACATGACCAATCTCATCCAATCCCTACCATCCCCTTCAGCCTACATCGGGGGAATTACTCACACATGGATGGGGGAAACATTGCTGGTCGATGGAGAGGCGTCGGTGGTGATGATGGCGATGATCTCCTCCAATTCCCCGTCCCGGCGGAGTGCCAGAACGGAGTTTCTGGTCCCGAGATGGAGTTTCGTGACGGTGGCGGCGTACTGGGAGGTTTCTGGCGACTTCGACTTCTTTTCTCGCGTTTTTAGATCGAAACCCTTAAATAGTCCAGAGGAGGGCCTCGGAGGCCAGCCGAGGGGGCCACACAGTATAGGGCGGCGCGCCCCCCTCCTGGGCCGCGCCGGCCTAGTGTGTGGGGGCCTCGGGCCTCCACCTGGCTTGCCCTTCTGGCTCCGTAATTCTTCTGGAAAAATAAGACCTTCGACATAAATTCCGGGGATTTTCTTGAAAGTTGGATTTCTGCACAAAAACGAGACACCGGAGCAATTCTACGAAAACGGCGTTAGTCCGTGTTAGTTGTATCCAAAATACACAAATTAGAGGCAAAACAATAGCAAAAGTGTTCGGGAAAGTAGATACGTTTTGGACGTATCAACTCCCCCAAGCTTAGCTTATTGCTTGTCCTCAAGCAATTCAGTTAACAACTGAGTGCGATAAAAGAACTTTCACGAACACATTTGCTCATATGATGTAAATATTCTCATGACATGGAAAAGTGCTTAGGCAATTCTGTTATCACCCGAATTTGACCGGATCAGAGGTGGGCCGCGATCAAGATTGGGCTTGAAGAAATATACATGAAGAAATACGTGAACCGGCCTTGTACACGAACTTTGGGCTAGTTTGCCCTTGTATCTGTAAACATAGTAGGATACGTGTCGGTTAGTTAGAGTTTGGCTCGTGCACGGTTGGGACTATTCCCACGTTAGAAAGTCCACGGACTATAAATATGTATCTAGGGTTATCAAGAAAAACAACAATCATGTTCATCACAAACCAATCTTGGCGCATCGCCGACCCCTTGTTTCGAGGGTTTCTTCCGGGTAAGCATCATGCTGCCTAGATCGCATCTTGCGATCTAGGCAGTATACGTTTATTCGTTATCCATGCGTTGCTCGTGCTGAAGCCTTGTTGATGGCGAGCAACGTAGTTATCATAGATGTGTTTGGGTTAGCATTGCTTTACCGTGCTACTGTCAACACCCGGATTTTTAAGTCCGAGTGCCTATTATGTCATACATCGCAATCCCAGGAATATTGTTGTTGCGAGGCATAATAGTTAAGTATCACAGTCATCATTCATTTCAAACCATAAGTCTTACAATTTGGAATCACATGATCCATATTACACGAATAGTTGATCTATTGATCAACGAACAAACACAAGTTCATAGTTCAACATAGCGGAAGCGTAAGATACAAGGACTCTCTAGTCCACGAGGCCAACGCTTGACGTCGGGAAGCGCTCGGTTGTCGTAGGCGTCCTGCTGGTCATCTCCTTGGTCATCTTCATATTCGGCCATTTGAATAGCCGGGGACAAAGCCGTGAGTACGTTGAGTACTCGCAAACTAATACTAATGTAAGTGCTAGACATTCTAGTAGGGTTTGCTAAGCTCTAGTTTATTTGCATAAAGCTAGTTTTAATTCACAAAGTTTTGAGAAAAGCTTACTCAAGTACTAACTATCTCAAGTGGGAACATTAGTGTCATTCCCACCATTCAAGTGGTGATTTCAATTCAATCCACCACAAGTCATTTCACCATCACCTTTCAACATCATTTTCAAAGATATGACATCGGAAACTGTATGGCCTTTCCAACCGTCCGTAACCGTGGACGCGGCTATTCGAATAGGTTTACACTCTGCAGAGGTTGCACACTTGTACCACAACATTTGATTTCATCCGTCGGGATTTCCCCGAATCATCGTAACACAGTACGCGGATCATCAACCATAACCTTTCACTTACGAATCCTAGTATGAGCACCTCTCCCCATGAGCTTGGCCTTCCAGATGAAGACAGACGATCAGCTACGGGAACCGCACAGGGCTTGGGCCGGACATTCACCTCATTTCGCATCATATCGTATCGTTTCTTTTGTGGTAGAGGCAGCTTTCGGCATAACCCCGATGACGCTTGTTTAGAGGGAACCCATACTAAGACGCATAAACTTCCGAGTTAAGCCCTACCCATAATCGGGTATTGTGGGGGTACTTGATAATTGGAAAGGTATCGCATTCAAACCAACATCATGTTTTATCAAAAATCACTATCTTCTCTTGGTCATATTCACCTTCAAAAAAATCATTCAATGGAATGCATCTTCATTCTAAGGTTTAAAAATCCTTTCAAAATCACAAGGTTCCCATCTAGATTAGTCACGTTTTAATTCATTAGCACTAGCTCTAATTCATGAGGGGTGCTAACTTGCTTTGCTTTGGGAAGACTAACTCACTACTCTAGGACTCAACTTGTACTTTGACCAAAGTTAACTATAAAAGTAACTCATTTGGAAAACAAGTAAAACTTGGGATGGGTTCATATAAGAAAAGGTAAGAACATGGTGCCTTGCCCCAAGGGGCTTTGCACTTTGCAAGAATAATAGCTTGCATTGGTAGTAGCTTGCATAGTAATTTAGCTTGCATAGTAATTTAGCTTGCCTTGGTAGTTCTCAAACTGTTCCTCCTCCTCCTCCTGGTAGCAACCTTCTTCTTCGGCGTACTCTCCGGTGCTACCGTCTAAATTTGAATACGAGTATAATTACTCACTAATTCAATGGCTATTCCACACATCACAAATAAACACACAAACTACTCTATGCACACAAAATAAATAAACTAGGGTGCATGGGTGGTGGGATTTAAATAGAATTTGTATTCCATATGTAAATGATAGTTTCCATAGGGTTCTTGAGAAATAATTTCCTCTCATTGAAATCTTCTTAAGATTTAATTTCTCCAACAATCATGGATGAACTCATATTGACCTAAGTCCAATGTTCATCATCATCATTTGAGAAAATGATTTAAATGAGGTGGATCACCTCATACCATTTAAATAACACTACCTTTGATTTAAATCTCAAGTAATTCATATAAGAGAGTTTGGGACCAGGGGTCCAAACATCCCATGAATCCATGTGAGACAAGTTTAAGTGAAGTGTAGGACTTCACACAATTTAACTTTAATAGTGTTGGACAATATCAACTAGTTAAACTAGTCAAAATATCCATTCATTAAACCATGGCATGATCATGCAAAGTGACCACACCATTTTATTGCATAAACAATTTGTGTAAGTCAAATGTGAGCTATTAGAGTTGGAATTAACTTAATATCTATTTTGGTTGATTTTTAAGAATTATTTGAATAGGGAAAAGTCCCTGCCTTGTTATTTTTGTCACATTAATTCTACAAAGAATTTGACCATGCGGCCAGTGGCATGTTGTAGAGAATTTCAGTGGCTTTCTAACAATATAAAATTCACTAAATTTGGTTTAGCCAATTTGAAATGGTTGAATTTCAAAGTGGAGGCAGTATTCAAATTCATTTGAATTAATTAAACTAGATTTGAATTAAACAGGCCGGCGGGAAAAGCTATTGGGCCAAATCATTTAAACAGGCCCACGGCCAGCCCACCACGCGTCTGTGCCCGCGTGGGCTGCCTGACAGGGTGGGGTCCGCCTGTCAGCCTCTTTTAAAACCCGAAACGGTATGGAGACGTGTGGTGCGTTGGATTAGAATTAGATCGGACGACACAGGGCCATCGTCATCTCTGGCGAGATCCCGATGGTGCGGCGGCGGCAGTAGGGGGTGGGAGAGCTCACCGCGGCTCCAGCAAGGGTTGGCAGTGTGCGCGGTGAAGGTGTAGACGACGGCGAGTCGACTGGTACCGGCGGTAACTCCTGGATCGGCTTCAATCGGCGGCGAGCTTCCGCGGCGTCCGTCGGCAGTGAGGTGGCGATTGGGTGGCTACGGCGGTGAATGTCGATGGTGAAGTGGCTCAGGCGGTCGAGTGAGAAGAGGGGAGTGTGCTGGTGTGCTCAATTCGACGAACGGAGCTCTCCTTTTATAGGCGAGCGAGTGACCGTGAGGGCTGCGGCGAGGTCGACCTGCTCGCGGCGATTCCGGCGAACGGTTGGGCTAGGCGAGGGTGCTGTCGGGTTCTCCTCGTCCAGGCGAAGCTAGAGGTGGTGCTGGCTTGGTCGGGGAGCTTCTGGTTTGGTCGCATTGCTTCCGGGCATGTCGCGGCAGTGGCGGGATCTTCTTCCCCGTCCACGGCGGCGGCGGTCCAGGGTCTCCATTCTGCGCATGTCTGGTGGAGTCGTGGTGGCGCGGCGAGGCGAACGGTGAAGGAAAGGGGTCCAGGCGAGGCACAGGGTGGCGAGGCGGCGCGTGTCCGCGGCGCGCGCGTCGGCCGACAAGCACGGCATGGCCATGCCGCTCCTGTCGCACGTGGGCGTCGCGGGCGCGTTCTGGCCAGGGCGATGTGGTCCACCTCTCGACGATCGGCGATCATCGGCGTGCTCAGGGGACCAAGGGGAGCCTATTGGGCATGGTGGTCGAGGCCACGGTGGAGAGAAGAGAGGGGAGGGTGAGGCTCATGGCCATGGCCGGCATGGTGGTGGCTTGAGCATTCATGGCCCTCCTCTAGGCTTGCTATTGGGTGTGCTAGAGGTAGAAGGGATCAGGGGACAAGGTGGAGTAGGTTGGGGCAGTAGGGTTAGGCCAAAACTATTGACACTAGTGTTTTTGATTTGTTCCATATTTGCAAAAATGCAATTTTGTCCAAATTTGAAATAATTCAAAAGGTGAAAGTTTTTGAGATGTGAGTGTTGATATTAGTTGTAAATGACCAGAGGTGATTGGAGGTGGTGGTGGAAAATTTTGAATTCAAAGATTGGCCAAAATGGCTAAGTGGAGATTGTTGCACTTGCTAAAATGTTGCAACTTTGGATGAGCATGGCTATTGATCCAAGATGAATTTGGCAGGGTGATCTTCATCAAAGTTGTTCACCTTGATGTTGTCTTTGAAATGGTGCAAAGAGTTAGCAAGAATTGGTTTGGGAAAATTGAATTGCAGGGGCTCAAAGTGGTGATCAGACTATAAATTTCAGTTTTGACCATTATCATATGTGAGTGGGAATTGTCTTTGAATTTTATTTGAATTGTGAAACCTTGGTTCCAAAAGTTGTAATAAGTGTTTAATAACATTATCCAACAAATGGTGAAAACCAAATAGGTCTAGGGTCAAGATTTATAAAAATGCCATAGAGCATATGTGAGGGTTTTTAGGGTTTTGCAATTTATGGAATTTCTTCCTCTTTGATTTATTTGGTTGGTGATCTTCATATGATCACCCTAGGGTTTTAGAGCATATCAACTACAAGTAATAACAATCATCATGGCATATCACTCAAATGCACAAGTCCTATGCATGGTACTATATGCAAAAGAAAAGTTTTTGTTGGTTTGAAATTTTGTTTTCTGGAATTCTCTAACTTTCTTTTTATTGAAATTTGGGGTGTTACAAACCCTTCCCCCTTACAAAAGATCTCGTCCCGAGATCGAAAAGAAAGTTAGGTACTAAAGAGATCCGGGTACTCCTTCTTCATGAAGTCTTCGCGTTCCCATGTGGCTTCCTCCTCGGTATGATTGCTCCATTGGATTTTCAGAAACTTGATGCTTCGGGTGCGGGTGGTTCGGTAAGCTTCTTCCAATATGCGAATCGGCACTTCGCGGTAAGTCAGATCCTTGTTGATATCCACCGATCTGTGATCGATGTTCTTGAACACTTCGGTCTTCTCCGGGACTTCAAGGCACTTCCGGAGAAGTGAGATGTGAAATACGTCGTGCACAGCCGACATTTCTTCAGGCAACTCCAGTTGATAAGATACTTCACCTCGGCGACTGAGGACTTGGAAAGGTCCGACATAGCGGGGTGCAAGCTTTCCTTTCAATTGGAAACGTTGCATTCCTTTCAAGGGGGATACTTTGAGATAGACGAAGTCTCCGATCTCAAAGGTCATCTCCCGACGTCTCTTGTCGGCGTAGCTCTTCTGTCTGGATTGCGCAGTCTTGAGGTACTCGCGGATCTTGTGGACTTTCTCTTCGGCTTCACGAAGAACATCTGGGCCGAAAACTTGGCTCTCTCCGACTTCTGACCAGTTCAGGGGGGTACGGCACTTCCTTCCGTACAAGGCTTCAAAGGGGGCCATCTGTAGGCTGGCTTGATAACTATTGTTGTAAGAGAATTCTGCGTAAGGTAGGCAGTCTTCCCACTTGGATCCGTATTCCAGTACGCATGCTCTAAGCATGTCTTCCAGTATCTGGTTTACTCTCTCGTCTGTCCGTCGGTCTGAGGGTGATAGGCGGTGCTGAAATTTAGGCGGGTGCCTAGTCCTTCATGCACTTTCTCGCCGTAACCTTGAGGTGAACTCGTGATCCTCTATCCGACACTATCGATTTGGGGGTTCCGTGCAAAGCGACTATTCTGGAGATGTAAAGTTCAGCTAACTTGGGGCCTTGATAGGTGGTTTTGACGGCGATGAAATGGGCGACTTTGGTCAATCTATCGACCACTACCCATATTGAATCATTGCCTTTGCTCGGATTTGGGCAGTCCGGTGATAAAGTCCATTCCTACAGAGTCCCATTTCCATTCTGGAATCTGAAGGGGTTGCAACAGTCCGGCGGGTCGTTGGTGTTCTGCCTTGACTCTCTGACATATGTCACACTTAGCGATATAGCTACCGATCTCTCTCTTCATTCCGTGCCACCAGAATTGTTCTTTCAGGTCCTGGTACATCTTGGTACCTTCGGGGTGGATTGAATAAAGGGTGTCATGGGCTTCTTGCAGAATGACTTGTTTCAAGTCAGAGTCCGATGGTACGCAGAGACGTTCTTTGTACCAAAGCACTCCGGCTTCGTCTACGGTGAATCCGGGAGCTTTTCCTTCGGCTATCTGTTTCTTGATTCCATCAATGCTAGCGTTGTCCTTCTGGGCTTCCTTGATCTGACCAATCAAGGTGGGTTGCAGTTCTATGCTGGCTAGGAATCCTTCACTCACAAGTTCAAGTCTGAACTGTTCAAACTCTTGATGCAAGCTAGGCTGTTCGGTTGCGAGCATGGAGTTCAACTGGTACGGCAGTCGACTCAAAGCATCCGCTACCACATTGGCCTTGCCGGGGTGGTAGTGAATCTCCATGTCGTAATCCTTGATCAATTCGATCCATCGGCGTTGTCTCATGTTCAACTCTTTCTGGGTGAATATATATTTGAGGCTTTTGTGGTCGGAGTAGATCTCGCATCGATTACCCAAGAGGTAATGACGCCAAACTTTCGGGGCTAAGACCACGGCTGCAAGTTCGAGGTCATGGGTTGGGTAATTCTGTTCATGTTGCTTGAGTTGTCTTGAAAGGTAGGATACAACCTTGCCTTCTTGCATAAGCACGCATCCAAGTCCAGTCTTGGAGGCGTCGCAATATACGTCAAAGGGCTTTGTGATATCTGGCATGATCAGGATGGGGGCTGTTTTCAGTCTACTCTTGAGCTGTTGAAAGCTCTCTTCGCATTTGTCGGTCCACTCAAACTTTCTGTCCTTTTTCAACAGTTGGGTCATTGGTCGAGCGATGCTCGAAAAACCTTCTACAAATCTGCGGTAGTATCCGGCTAATCCAAGAAAAGCGCGGACCTCGGTTTGTGTGGTTGGGGCTTTCCATTCCATAACAGTTTTGATTTTGGCGGGATCAACGGCAATTCCTCCTGCAGACAAGATGTGTCCGAGGAATCCAACTTCTTCCAGCCAAAACTCACACTTGCTAAACTTGGCATACAACTTGTGCTGTCTAAGGGTTTCTAGAACAATCTCCAAATGCTGTTCATGTTCCTCTTCGGACTTGGAGTAGACTAGGATGTCGTCGATGAAAACAACGACAAACTTGTCCAAAAAGTTCATGAAGATCTTATTCATGAGATTCATGAAATAGGCGGGGGCATTGGTCAATCCAAACGACATGACGTTGTACTCATACAACCCATATCTGGTGGTAAAGGCAGTTTTTGGAATGTCGGTGGCTCGTATCTTCAGTTGGTGGTATCCGGTTCTAAGATCAATCTTGGAGAAAACTCGGGATCCGGTGAGTTGGTCAAACAAGTCTTCGATCTTGGGTAAGGGGTATTTGTTTTTGATGGTGACATCGTTAAGCTTACGATAGTCCGTGCATAAACGATTTGCACCATCCTTCTTGTCGACAAACAAGACGGGGGATCTCCGTGGGGATGCACTTGGTCTAATCAAACCTTTGGCTAACATGTCATCTATTTGCTTCTTCAGCTCCACAAGCTCGGTTGCGTTCATGCTTGTAGGCTCTCCGGGCGATGGGTCCAGCTTCCGGGATTAACTCGATGATAAACTCGATATCCCGATCCGGGGGCATACCGGGTAGATCATCCGGAAACACATCAGGATAGCGACAAACGACCCTGATTTGATCCAGAGTTGGCTTGGATACACTTTGGTTGCAGGTAAATTTTCTGGGTAGTTTTTCAGAGATGTGCTCAACTACGATACCGGTGCTGTTAGTCATGGTTATGGCTTTCTTGGCGTAGTCTATCAATCCATTGTGCTTGGACATCCAGTCCATTCCGAGGACAACTTCCAAACCTTTGGTTCCAAGTATGATTAGATTTGCAAAGAAATCTACATCATGCATTTTGATAGGCACATTTTTACAAAATTTTCTGGCTTTGGTGGTTGATCCGGGGATTTGAACTATCATAACATGCTTCAAACTGAGGGGTTGAATTTTACTTGTTGATGCAAAATCTTCGGTGACAAAGGAATGAGATGCTCCGGAATCAAACAACACTCTAGCAGGGATGTGGTTGACAGAGAACATACCCAGCACAACATCTGGTGCTTCCTGGGCTTCTTCGGCGTTCATGTGGTAGAGGCGGCCGTTGCGGTTGTTGGGGTTGTTGGGGCGAACTTCTTGCCGGTGGAGACACGGCGTTGCTGCTGAGCAGGGGCAGCGGTGTTGCCGGCGAGCTTGGCAAGGCGCTTGGGGCACTCGTTGGAGTAGTGTCCCACTACACCACACTCATAACAAGTGATAGTGCTCTTGTCCTGCTTGTTCGCAACGGGAATGGCATTGCTTCCGGTTCTGGGGGTGGTGTTGGTGTTGGTGTTGTTAGGGGCTCGGGGTGGAGCGCGGTTGTAGTTGTTGTTGTTGTAGTTGTTGTTGTAGCCTCCCGGCTTGGAGTTTCCTCCACTCCGGTTCTGATAACCGGGCGAGAGTTCCGCATCCGGGGTTTGTTGTTTCTCGGAGGGAAACCTCCGCTTGAGCTAGGGCGAAACCTTTGGGGGTGGCTTGATCCACTCTGACTTGCCATGCGGCGCTTGCGGTTCTCATTGGCTTGGTTTAACTTGCCCTCCATCTGGATGGCGGAGTCAACAAGGGCTTCGAGGTCGGCGAAGGGGATGTTGACGAGGACAGTCTGCATCTCATCATGCAGTCCGTTCAGGAATCTCTCCTTCCTCTTCTCAACGGTGTCGGTCTCATCAGGGGCATACCTTGACAAGGTGAGAAACTTATCACGGTATTCCACCACCGTAATGCGACCTTGTTTCAGCTCACGGAATTCATCCCTCATCTTCTTGATAAGACCCGGGGGTACATGGTACTTGCTGAACTTGAGTTTGAAATCCTCCCAAGTCATGAATTGACCTCCGTTCATGGCACGGGTGCTGGTCCACCAAGCGCGAGCTGGTCCAGCGAGATAGTGAGTGGCGAACAACACCTTCTCGTTGGCTTCCACTCCAGCTACCTCCAGATTGTTCTCCATAGTCTGGAGCCAATCGTCGGCGTCGAGGGGCTCCTCGGTCTTGCTAAACACTGGAGGGTTGGTGTTTTGGAAGTTCTTGAGCTTGGATCCAGGGTGGTCATGATTTCCGGGGCCTTGGTTGGCGATGTTCTGCAAGGCGATGAGGTTGGCTTGGCGTTCGGCTCTTTCGGTTTCTCGGTCTGCAAGCCGGGTTTGCAGAAGTTGCAGCATCGCGTCGTTGGTGCGATTTGGAGGGGCCATCTGAAGATGTAGAAGATCATGAGATGAGGGGGAACATTCTATGGTTCATTTTGGTTAAGTTTGAAAAACATTTGAAAACTTGTAAACTTTTCATGACAAACATATCATTCATTCATTCATGCAACACATAGTACAAACTACACACATACTTCAATGGTTTTAAGAACCATTCTCATGCTACGATACAAAGGACGGGATACAACTCACACCTACTATAAGTGAACTAGTGCAACTACTCCTCATCATCGACATCGATCGGGACGTAGTCGTCGGGTCCTGCCTCCAGGAACTCGTAGTCCTCCTCCTCGGTGTTCTCGTCCTCCTCAAAGTCGTCGTCATCGCTCAGAAAGGCGTCTCCTCCCTGAATGTCGATGCCTCCATCGTCATCCTCCAGCTGACGAATCTGATCCTCCTGGGCCTTGACAGTGGCCTCAAGTGACGCGATCCGGGCGCGAAGGCGGCGAATCGTAGCGTCCTTCTTGGCACGCTGCTGGCGAAGGCTTCTGCGGTCGTTGTTGAGTAGCTTGATCGCCTCACCATGCTCGGTGATGTGAGCATGGGTCTGGTTCGCGTAAGCGCGAGAGGCGTCGAGGTCCCTATGAGTCTGATAGAGCATGAAGTCCAAGTGATCCACATGGTGCCTCAACTGGGGGTGCAATGGCACATCCATGGGTCTTCCGTCAGAGTTACGCCTCGCGAGATGCGCAAAGCGTTCCTCACGAAGTGCTTCCGCATTCTCGTCCGCACGTACGAGCAAGTGCTTCCCGAAGAGCACGTGCAAGCCCGTCGAGCCGGCTTGCTTTCCCCGAAAGAGAAAAGGATCCTCTCCGAGGTGGGAGGCTCCAGCTTGCCCCTCAAGTCAGCGGTGATAATCCACTGCAGTTCCCCTCCCGGCTGGTCGTCCACCTGAATCCCGTGAAACTCGGGGTGTGGGCAGCTAAGGTGATCCGACAGGGAGTCGAGGTCATGCTCGAAGATCAAGCTTCTTCCGTTCCCAAGTTGGTAAAACTTGGTGTTGAGGGGTTCATTCGGCTCCATCTGAAAGAGAATTGGATGAGTAAGTTAGAGAGTGCAGAGTGTGGCAAAGTTTTAAGTTGATTCAAATAAGATAGAACATGATTCATCAAATTTTGGCAAAGTCTCAAAGACAAGGGTGTAGTAAATTTTCACAAATAGTTTCTCTCATTTGATTTCAAAGTTAATTTTTTCCAGAATGCCCATTCTAACTAAGGTTTCCTAAGGTCAAACAATGGCTCTGATACCAACTTGTCAACACCCGGATTTTTAAGTCCGAGTGCCTATTATGTCATACATCGCAATCCCAGGAATATTGTTGTTGCGAGGCATAATAGTTAAGTATCACAGTCATCATTCATTTCAAACCATAAGTCTTACAATTTGGAATCACATGATCCATATTACACGAATAGTTGATCTATTGATCAACGAACAAACACAAGTTCATAGTTCAACATAGCGGAAGCGTAAGATACAAGGACTCTCTAGTCCACAGGCCAACGCTTGACGTCGGGAAGCGCTCAGTTGTCGTAGGCGTCCTGCTGGTCATCTCCTTGGTCATCTTCATATTCTGGCCATTTGAATAGCCAGGGACAAAGCCGTGAGTACGTTGAGTACTCGCAAACTAATACTAATGTAAGTGCTAGACATTCTAGTAGGGTTTGCTAAGCTCTAGTTTATTTGCATAAAGCTAGTTTTAATTCACAAAGTTTTGAGAAAAGCTTACTCAAGTACTAACTATCTCAAGTGGGAACATTAGTGTCATTCCCACCATTCAAGTGGTGATTTCAATTCAATCCACCACAAGTCATTTCACCATCACCTTTCAACATCATTTTCAAAGATATGACATCGGAAACTGTATGGCCTTTCCAACCGTCCGTAACCGTGGACGCGGCTATTCGAATAGGTTTACACTCTGCAGAGGTTGCACACTTGTGCCACAACATTTGATTTCATCCGTCGGGATTTCCCGAATCATCGTAACACGTACGCGGATCATCAACCATAACCTTTCACTTACGAATCCTAGTATGAGCACCTCTCCCCATGAGCTTGGCCTCCCGGTGAAGACAGACAGTCAGCCACAGGAACTACACGAGGCTTGGGCCGGACATTCACCTCATTTTGCATCATATCGTATCGTTTCTTTTGTGGTAGAGGCAGCTTTCGGCATAACCCCGATGACGCTTGTTTAGAGGGAACCCATACTAAGACGCATAAACTTCCAGTTAAGCCCTACCCATAATCAGGTATTGTGGGGGTACTTGATAATTGGAAAGGTATCGCATTCAAACCAACATCATGTTTTATCAAAAATCACTATCTTCTCTTGGTCATATTCACCTTCAAAAAAATCATTCAATGGAATGCATCTTCATTCTAAGGTTTAAAAATCCTTTCAAAATCACAAGGTTCCCATCTAGAGTAGTCACGTTTTAATTCATTAGCACTAGCTCTAATTCATGAGGGGTGCTAACTTGCTTTGCTTTGGGAAGACTAACTCACTACTCTAGGACTCAACTTGTACTTTGACCAAAGTTAACTATAAAAGTAACTCATTTGGAAAACAAGTAAAACTTGTAAAGTAAAAACTTGGGATGGGTTCATATAAGAAAAGGTAAGAACATGGTGCCTTGCCCCAAGGGGCTTTGCACTTTGCAAGAATAATAGCTTGCATTGGTAGTAGCTTGCATAGTAATTTAGCTTGCATAGTAATTTAGCTTGCCTTGGTAGTTCTCAAACTGTTCCTCCTCCTCCTCCTGGTAGCAACCTTCTTCTTCGGCGTACTCTCCGGTGCTACCGTCTAAATTTGAATACGAGTATAATTACTCACTAATTCAATGGCTATTCCACACATCACAAATAAACACACAAACTACTCTATGCACACAAAATAAATAAACTAGGGTGCATGGGTGGTGGGATTTAAATAGAATTTGTATTCCATATGTAAATGATAGTTTCCATAGGGTTCTTGAGAAATAATTTCCTCTCATTGAAATCTTCTTAAGATTTAATTTCTCCAACAATCATGGATGAACTCATATTGACCTAAGTCCAATGTTCATCATCATCATTTGAGAAAATGATTTAAATGAGGTGGATCACCTCATACCATTTAAATAACACTACCTTTGATTTAAATCTCAAGTAATTCATATAAGAGAGTTTGGGACCAGGGGTCCAAACATCCCATGAATCCATGTGAGACAAGTTTAAGTGAAGTGTAGGACTTCACACAATTTAACTTTAATAGTGTTGGACAATATCAACTAGTTAAACTAGTCAAAATATCCATTCATTAAACCATGGCATGATCATGCAAAGTGACCACACCATTTTATTGCATAAACAATTTGTGTAAGTCAAATGTGAGCTATTAGAGTTGGAATTAACTTAATATCTATTTTGGTTGATTTTTAAGAATTATTTGAATAGGGAAAAGTCCCTGCCTTGTTATTTTTGTCACATTAATTCTACAAAGAATTTGACCATGAGGCCAGTGGCATGTTGTAGAGAATTTCAGTGGCTTTCTAACAATATAAAATTCACTAAATTTGGTTTAGCCAATTTGAAATGGTTGAATTTCAAAGTGGAGGCAGTATTCAAATTCATTTGAATTAATTAAACTAGATTTGAATTAAACAGGCCGGCGGGAAAAGCTATTGGGCCAAATCATTTAAACAGGCCCACGGCCAGCCCACCACGCGTCTGTGCCCGCGTGGGCTGCCTGACAGGGTGGGGTCCGCTTGTCAGCCTCTTTTAAAACCCGAAACGGTATGGAGACATGTGGTGCGTTGGATTAGAATTAGATCGGACGGCACAGGGCCATCGTCATCTCCGGCGAGATCCCGACGGTGCGGCGGCGGCAGTAGGGGGTGGGAGAGCTCACCGCGGCTCCAGCAAGGGTTGGCAGTGTGCGCGGTGAAGGTGTAGACGACGGCGAGTCGACTGGTACCGGCGGCAACTCCTGGATCGGCTTCAATCGGCGGCGAGCTTCCGCGGCATCCGTCGGCAGTGAGGTGGCGATTGGGTGGCTACGGCGGCGAATGTTGATGGTAGAGTGGCTCAGGCGGTCGAGTGAGAAGAGGGGAGTGTGCCGGTGTGCTCAATTCGACGAACGGAGCTCTCCTTTTATAGGCGAGCGAGTGACCGTGAGGGCTGCGGCGAGGTCGACCTGCTCGCGGCGATTCCGGCGAACGGTTGGGCTAGGCGAGGGTGCTTGTCGGGTTCTCCTCGTCCAGGCGAAGCTAGAGGTGGTGCTGGCTTGGTCGGGGAGCTTCTGGTTTGGTCGCATTGCTTCCGGGCATGTCGCGGCAGTGGCGGGATCTTCTTCCCCGTCCACGGCGGCGGCGGTCCAGGGTCTCCGTTCTGCGCGTGTCTGGTGGAGTCATGGTGGCGCGGCGAGGCGAACGGTGAAGGAAAGGGGTCCAGGCGAGGCACAGGGTGGCGAGGCGGCGCGTGTCCGCGGCGCGCGCGTCGGCCGACAAGCACGGCATGGCCATGCCGCTCCTGTCGCACGTGGGCGTCGCGGGCGCGCTTCCGGCCGGGCGATGTGGTCCACCTCTCGACGATCGGCGATCATCGGCGTGCTCGGGGGACCAAGGGGAGCCTATTTGGGCATGGTGGTCGAGGCCACGGTGGAGAGAAGAGAGGGGAGGGAGAGGCTCATGGCCATGGCCGGCATGGTGGTGGCTTGAGCATTCATGGCCCTCCTCTAGGCTTGCTATTGGGTGTGCTAGAGGTAGAAGGGATCAGGGGACAAGGTGGAGTAGGTTGGGGCAGTAGGGTTAGGCCAAACTATTGACACTAGTGTTTTTGATTTGTTCCATATTTGCAAAAATGCAATTTTGTCCAAATTTGAAATAATTCAAAAGGTGAAAGTTTTTGAGATGTGAGTGTTGATATTAGTTGTAAATGACCAGAGGTGATTGGAGGTGGTGGTGGAAAAATTTGAATTCAAAGATTGGCCAAAATGGCTAAGTGGAGATTGTTGCACTTGCTAAAATGTTGCAACTTTGGATGAGCATGGCTATTGATCCAAGATGAATTTGGCAGGGTGATCTTCATCAAAGTTGTTCACCTTGATGTTGTCTTTGAAATGGTGCAAAGAGTTAGCAAGAATTGGTTTGGGAAAATTGAATTGCAGGGGCTCAAAGTGGTGATCAGACTATAAATTTCAGTTTTGACCATTATCATATGTGAGTGGGAATTGTCTTTGAATTTTATTTAAATTGTGAAACCTTGGTTCCAAAAGTTGTAATAAGTGTTTAATAACATTATCCAACAAATGGTGAAAACCAAATAGGTCTAGGGTCAAGATTTATAAAAATGCCATAGAGCATATGTGAGGGTTTTTAGGGTTTTGCAATTTATGGAATTTCTTCCTCTTTGATTTATTTGGTTGGTGATCTTCATATGATCACCCTAGGGTTTTAGAGCATATCAACTACAAGTAATAACAATCATCATGGCATATCACTCAAATGCACAAGTCCTATGCATGGTACTATATGCAAAAGAAAAGTTTTTGTTGGTTTGAAATTTTGTTTTCTGGAATTCTCTAACTTTCTTTTTATTGAAATTTGGGGTGTTACAGCTACATGTTTTCGTCCATGCAACCCTTAGACGTCTAGCCGTCCTTACACCTTTCTTAGGTGTAAGGGCGGCACCTTGCTTAATCATTATTTAGTAGATCCGATCCGTTATGATCGCTCCTTGATTCTTTGAGGATTAGTTTAATATCTGCATAGTTAGGCCTTACAAACGGGTTGAAGGATCCAGTAGCACGTAGGGTGTAGTTTGCTAGCCCTAAACAAGATGTTCTGGGGATCAACTTAATGTTGGTTTTTAGGCCTTGTCTAGGGTCGGTTTATTATCACCGTGTGTGGCTGCCAGGCTCAATCACGAGTAGGACGTTCCGATTATGCGGTGAAAACCCTAGATCGTCGTAGGTCATTTTAGCTTTGTTTTGATCAAGCAGGACCACCATGAAATCGTAAACCCTATACGAGTCATGGGTGGATCGGCTCCTTGAGCCGATTCACGGGACAACTCGAGAACCGATCGAGGCTCGTATTTAATGTTTACGTGTATGCCATGCAGGAAACTAAGCGAAGCAAATCCATCACCTTCCTGATCAGGTATAGATCAGGTGGCACGCCCTTGCACCAGCATCGGGACATGTGTACCAGGAGCTTTGCGGGCCGTCGCTCGGAGGGACCAGGGCCAGCCACAACCCTAGGTTGTTCCCGGCTCTTCGTGTTGCCAGCCGTTGCTCGCCGGTGGGTTTCGGACGCCAACAAATTCATAATAAGATACATGCAAATAAGATCATCCAATAGCTATGTCAATCATGGAAAGGTACCAACAAATTAATAACAAGCATCATGAATCATGTCTATCAGCAGGATTGCAATGTTCATAAAAGGGTATGATAAAGTGGTATCTCGCTTGCCCGTATTTGATCAGCAAAACATAAATGCTCAGGCACCTCTGAGGTTCATAGAAAGACTAGAAATAGAGATTATCAAAGATATAAGCATCAAAGTTATACCACAGTCAATCATATTTTGGGACAAGCATATTATACTAAGAATGACAGTTGTGCTCTCAAAAAAGTGCTCAAAGAAAGGATGGAGACACAACATGAAAATAAAAGATTGACCCTTCACAGAGGGAAGCAGGGATTAACATGCGCTAGAGCTTTTCATTTTTAAAATAGGAGTAAAATTATTTTGAGAGGTGTTTTTTTGTTGTCAACGAATGGTAATGGGTACACCAACTACCTCGCCAACCAGACTTTCAAGAGCGGCTCCCATGAAGGACGTTATTTCTACCAGCAAGGTAGATCGTCCCTCTTCTCTTTTGTTTACACATGTACTTTAGTTTTTATTATGAGCGACACTCCCCCCAACCTTTGCTTACACAAGCCATGGCTAACCGAATCCTCGGGTGCCTTCCATCAATCTCATACCATGGAGGAGTGTCTATTTGCAAAATTAAGTTGCTTAACGATGAATCGAGCAAAACATGTGAAGTGAATTATTAATGAAGTTATTAGTTGGGGCTGG
>NC_061514.1:330066752-330152309 GCF_022539505.1 Lolium rigidum | reverse complement strand
GGATGGACAGCACATATGAGTCAAAGATCACTTATGTTGATTTCGTCCAATTCCGAGAATATTTCCTTACTAGGATTTCTGAAACCAAAAACAGCAGAAAACAGCAACTAGCTCTTCGGCATCTTGTTAATAGGTTAGTGCCGGAAAATGCATAAATATGACATAAAGTATGCATAAAACATGTAGGTATCATCAATAAAGTAGCATGGAACATAAGAAATTATCGATACGTTGGAGACGTATCAGCATCCCCAAGCTTAGTTCCTGCTCGTCCCGAGTAGGTAAACGATAACAAAGATAATTTCTGAAGTGACATGCTATCATAATCTTGATCAATACTATTGTAAGCACATGTAATGAATGCAGCGATTCGAAGCAATGGTAATGCAATGAGTAAACAAATGAATCATATAGCAAAGAATTTTCATGAATAGTACTTTCAAGACAAGCATCAATAAGTCTTGCATAAGAGTTAACTCATAAAGCAATAAATTCAAAGTAAAGGTATTGAAGCAACACAAAGGAAGATTAAGTTTCAGCGGTTGCTTTCAACTTATAACATGTATATCTCATGGATATTGTCAACATAAAGTAATATAACAAGTGCAATATGCAAGTATGTAGGAATCAATGCACAGCTTCACACAAGTGTTTGCTTCTTGAGGTGGAGAGAAATAGGTGAACCGACTCAACATAAATGTAGAAGAAAGGCCCTTCGCAGAGGAAGCATTGATTGCTATATTTGTGCTAGAGCTTTGGTTTTGAAAACAAGAAACAATTTTGTCAACGGTAGTAATAAAGCATATGCATCATGTAAATTATATCCTACAAGTTGCAAGCCTCATGCATAGTATACTAATAGTGCCCGCACCTTGTCCTAATTAGCTCGGATTACCTGGATTATCATCGCAATACATATGTTTTAACCAAGTGTCACAAAGGGGTACCTCTATGCCGCCTGTACAAAGGTCTAAGGAGAAAGCTCGCATTGGATTTCTCGCTTTTGATTATTCTCAACTTAGACATCCATACCGGGACAACATAGACAATAGATAATGGACTCCTCTTTAATGCATAAGCATTTAGCAACAATTAATGTTCTCATATGAGATTGAGGATATTTGTCCAAAACTGAAACTTCCACCATGAATCATGGCTTTAGTTAGCGGCCCAACGTTCTTCTCTAACAGTGTATGCATGCTCTAACCATTCAACTCATGGTAAATCGCCCTTACTTCAGACAAGACGGACATGCATAACAACTCACATGATATTCAACAAAGAGTTGATGGCGTCCCAAGAAACATGTTTTTCGCACAACAAGCAACTTAATAAGAGATAAAGTGCATAAGTACATATTCAATACCACGATAGTTTTTAGGCTATTTGTCCCATGAGCTATATATTGCAAAGATGAAGAATAGAAATTTTAAAGGTAGCACTCAAGCAATTTACTTTGGAATGGCGGAGAAATACTATGTAGTAGGTAGGTATGGTGGACACAAATGGCATAGTGGTTGGCTCAAGGATTTTGGATGCATGAGAAGTATTCCCTCTCAATACAAGGCTTAGGCTAGCAAGGTTATTTGAAACAAACACAAGTATGAACCGGTGCAGCAAAACTCACATAAAAGGCATATTGTAAACATTATAAGACTCTACACCGTCTTCCTTGTTGTTCGACCCTTACTAGAAATTATCTAGACCTTAGAGAGACCAATTATGCAAACCAAATTTTAGCAAGCTCTGTGTATTTCTTCATTAATAGGTGCAAAGTATATGATGCAAGAGCTTAAACATGAGCACATCAATTGCCAAGTATCACATTATCCAAGACATTTTACCAATTACTACATGTAGCATTTCCCGTTTCCAACCATACAACAATTTAACGAAGCAGTTTCAACCTTCGCCATGAATATTATGAGTAAAGCCTAAGGACATATGATGCGGGGTGGCCTTCGGTCACCTCCACACCAAGACCAACAAGTCCCCCAAGTGGACCAATGACGCGAGCCCGAGTTAAAGCTCTTCATGATGAGGTGAACTCGCTCCTCACCACCCTTGATCTTGGTACCCCTTTGGATGGATTGCTACCTCATGCCGACGTGTTATGTGTCATTAGGTACAAGGAGCATCAAGAGCACGAAGAGGAGGACACACCATGGTCAAGAGGAGGAGAGGAGCAGCTGGACGCGAAGATGGACATGGAGCTGGACCGGAAGTCGCCCGAAGAGCGCAAGGAAGAGAAGATGGCCGGCCGGTCCGTAACCCGGTCCGACCGGCCTCCTCGACCGGGCCACCCGGTCCACAGCCCGGTCCGACCGGCCTCCCGACCGGGCCGCCCGGTCCGAAACCGGATTTGCGCTCGTGACATCCGGGCGCCATCCGGGGCCTCGAAACCTCGTCCGGTCGCCGCCCGGTCCACAGGCCCGGTCCGGACCGGCCCGCCCGGTCCCAGCTCCGGTCCGACCGGCCTCCGACCGGCCTGCACAACTTAAGTCGCCCAATCGGCCCGAACTTGTTTCCTTCGTACCTTTTCGGCCCGTGACGCCTTGTAAGACTATATAAGCACCCCAGACGCCCCTTTAGCTCTTTAGACTTGTTTTGAACTCAAACCTACCTTTGAGCTTAGTCTCCCTTGGGTATCATCCCTCTGTAATCAAGGCCATCCTTGTTGTTGATTTGGATATTGTTGAGTGAGATTCTAGTACAAGCTACTCTCTCTCCCTCACCAATCTCTTTTCTCCAACACCAATCTCTCACCGGGAATTCTCGCCGCGTGCCTCTTCCGGTGATTCTATTGGCGTGGTCCATCGAGCCACGGGGGTAAGTATCGGGTGTATCGGGTTGGTGTGCGTGCGTGAGTCTCGGAGTTCCTCGTGTTCGTCGTGTTCTTCGTGTTCCTCGCGTTTTCCCATCTCCCCTCTTGGTTTCGAAGTCAATCCGCGAGATCGGGCCACACACGGGGTCTTAGACCTCATCATATGGTATCAGCAGCTCTTGGTTACCGCGGATTTGACCTCCCACCCACCCGATTTCGTTCCTAGAAATTTTTCCAAAAAATAGCCCTAAATTGCCTCTTGACCGATCTGTGATTTGGTTGCGTTTTGAGTGGTTTTGGTCCGTGGATCTGGTGTTGTTGTGCTTGATCTACTATTTCCCCAACTTTTAGCCTCCAATTCCATCGTTTCCCTTCGATTTGGTCGATTTGGCTTGGTTTTCGTGAAGAACAGGAGAGAGAAAGCTTCATCCCGCGAAATCCGGTTGAGCAGCCGGTCAACCGGGCTACAGACCGGCCGGGCCGGTCCAGAATCCGGTCGACCGGCCATACAACCGGCCAGGCCGGTCCAGGAGCCGGTCCAACCGGGCCCCGCACGGGCGCAGCAACGCCCCCTCCTTCGACCTCGTCTTCCGGCGATCTCCACCACCACCACCACCACCACCACCATCATCGCAGGTATAACTTGCAGCTTTCACCTTGTAACCCCTCTTCCTTTTGCGATCTATCCCATCGAGCATTGCTTGTCTAGTGTTGCGAGACATTGCACGTGGCCCCGCATTGTGAGGTGTGTGTGTCGCGTTGAGTAAGGCACCCAAGCAAACACTCGTGTGGCAAGATAGCAAAAGCGAGGCTAACGCTAACATAGTGCGTGAAAAAGCCCCAAAAACACAAAAAGAGTGCGAGTAGCACCATACATCCATACATCCATACATCCATACGCCCATACATACAAAAGTGTCCACGTGCCACCAAAGATACAAACGAGTGCAAGTGCCACCATATACAAAAGAGAAAAAGCTTGTAAGCAAAGAGAGATAGGAGAAGAGAGGCCACGTGTGAATCTTGTTGTCTCTTCCTTTGCAACCAAAGCTTTGGCTCTCCTTGTGTTAGTGTGACACCGAGCACTTATACATACACTTTTCCGCTCACTTTTGGTTGCACTAACCCCGTTTATCTCGTGTGTGTTCCACAACTTTTTCCGTGTTTATAGTGATCTTCACATTGACATTTGGATTTTTGGACTTTACCCACTTTTAACAACATACTCGATCTTGGATTTGTCTTTTGGCTTTCCACAACACTCGCCTAACACCATATTTGCTAGCTTTTGCGTGTGGTTTTGCGTGTGTTCCCGATACACTTGATCTTGCTTTCGGTTTGGTGGATTGCCTCAATACTATCTTACCTTGGTAAGAGTGCGAGGTAGTCTCCTTCCACTAACATACACAACATAGTTCTTGTCTTTGCATCATGGATAGGAACGGAGATACCAATAGGGATGAAGAGATCCTCCGCAACACCGAGAGGTTGGCTACTCAACACAACCTATGGACGCAACGACAAGAGTTCAAGGAGCAACTCTCACTCTTCGAGACCCGCATCGATGAGAAATACGAAGAGGTGGCTCACAACTTCTCCACCGTGAACCAAGACTTGGCTCTTCTTCGTGAAGCTACGGACAACTTGAATGGCCAAATGGCGGCCAATGATGCCAACATGGAGCGGCGCATGGATAGCCTCGAGCGCGCCATCACCAACTTGGGTCGTCATCGTCGACACCGCTCTACTTCCTCTTCATCAAGCTCGCCACAAGATTACTATTCTCATGGTGGCCTTTCGTCCTCAAGCTCTTCCTCAAGGCATGAAGACCATCATCGACCTCATCGCCCACATGCTCGTCATGAAGACTCTCGCTCCAACTCTAGGCGTGGAGAAATACATCGCCATGCTCGTCCACATGAGCGTCCTCCACAAGACCAAGTCCTTCACCAAGATCGTCACCAAGCGGATCGCCATGCCCACCATGGGCGTGATGGCCATCCCCAAGACCAAGATCCTCAAGATCCACCTCGGCGAGATCTTCGTCGCCACCCTCGCCATGACCAACGTGGACGAGGAGAGCTACACCATGATCAAGATGAGAGACCCAACATTGAGCATCGTCCTCAACCGTGACAAGATCTTAAACCACATCCTCACCGTGACCCAAGTGAAGCAAGTGTTCAACTCCACCGCCAACCCAATGCTATGGTTGGCCGTAGAAGACCTCCTATTCCACCTCTAGCCGCAAGAGATGACGGCGCCCCTCCTCGTCGAAGAAACTTGGAGGATGAAGAGAACATGTATGGCAAGCTCAAGTTCAACATGCCCAAGTTCAAAGGTGAAGACGACGCCGAAGCTTACCTCTCATGGGCACTCAAGGTGGACAAGATCTTCCGCATCCACAACTACTCCGGTGCCAAGAAAGTGGCTATGGCATCACTCGAGTTTGAAGACTATGCCAACACTTGGTGGGAGCAAGTCCTCACTCTTCGAGAAGAAAAGGGTGAACCTCCAATTGACACTTGGGAAGATATGAAGAAGGAGATGCATGCTCGCTTTGTCCCCGCACACTACATGACCGACCTCTTCAACAAGCTCCAAAAGTTGAAGCAAGGCACCAAGACCGTTGAGGAGTTCTACAAGGAGATGGAGCTCACTATGATGCGAGCCAACATCCAAGAGTCCGAGGAACAAACCATTGCTCGTTTCTTCAATGGCCTCACATACCCCTGATACGTCTCCGACGTATCGATAATTTCTTATGTTCCATGCCACATTATTGATGTTATCTACATGTTTTATGCACACTTTATGTCATATTCGTGCATTTTCTGGAACTAACCTATTAACAAGATGCCGAAGTGCCGCTGCTGTTTTCTCGCTATTTTTGGTTTCAGTAAATCCTAGTAAGGAAATATTCTCGAATTGGACGAAATCAACGCCCAGGGGCCTATTTTGCCACGAAGCTTCCAGAAGTCCGAAGACGAAACGAAGAGGGGCCACGGGGTGGCCAAACCCTAGGGCGGCGCGGCCCACCCCCTGGCCGCGCCGGCCTGTGGTGTGGGGCCCTCGTGCCGCCTCCTGACCTGCCCTTCCGCCTACTTAAAGCCTCCGTTGCGAAACCCCCAGTACCGAGAACCACGATACGGGAAACCTTCCAGAGACGCCGCCAACGCCGATCCCATCTCGGGGGATCCAGGAGATCACCTCCGGCACCCTGCCGGAGAGGGGAATCATCTCCCGAAGGACTCTACGCCGCCATGGTCGCCTCCGGTGTGATGTGTGAGTAGTCTACCCCTGGACTATGGGTCCATAGCAGTAGCTAGATGGTTGTCTTCTCCCCATTGTGCTATCATTGTCGGATCTTGTGAGCTGCCTAACATGATCAAGATCATCTATCCGTAATTCTATATGTTGCGTTTGTTGGGATCCGATGAATAGAGAATACTTGTTATGTTGATTATCAAAGTTATATCTATGTGTTGTTTATGATCTTGCATGCTCTCCGTTACTAGTAGATGCTCGGCCAAGTAGATGCTTGTAACTCCAAGAGGGAGTATTTATGCTCGATAGTGGGTTCATGCCTCGCATTGACACCGGGACAATGATGACGAAAGTTCTAAGGTTGTGTTGTGCTCGTTGCCACTAGGGATAAAACATTGATGCTATGTCTAAGGATGTAGTTGTTGATTACATTACGCACCATACTTAATGCAATTGTCTCGTTGCTTTGCAACTTAATACCGGAGGGGTTCGGATGATAACCCGAAGGTGGACTTTTTAGGCATAGATGCAGCTTGGATGGCGGTCTATGTACTTTGTCGTAATGCCCAATTAAATCTCACTATACTCATCATGATATGTATGTGCATGGTCATGCTCTCTTTATTTGTCAATTGCCTAACTGTAATTTGTTCACCCAACATGCTGTTTGTCTTATGGGAGAGACACCTCTAGTGAACTGTGGACCCCGGTCCAATTCTCTTTACTCGAAATACAATCTACCGCAATACTCGTTTCTACTATTTTCTCGCAAACAATCATCTTCCACACAATACGGTTAATCCTTTGTTACAACGAAGCCGGTGAGATTGACAACCTCACCGTTTCGTTGGGGCAAAGTACTTTGGTTGTGTTGTGCAGGTTCCACGTTGGCGCCGTAATCCCTGGTGTTGCGCCGCACTACATCCCACCGCCATCAACCTTCAACGTGCTTCTTGGCTCCTCCTGGTTCGATAAACCTTGGTTTCTTTCTGAGGGAAAACTTGCTGCTGTGCGCATCATACCTTCCTCTTGGGGTTCCCAACGAACGTGTGAGTTACACGCCATCAAGCTAGATTTCTGGCGCCGTTGCCGGGGAGATCAAGACACGCTGCAAGGGGAGTCTCCACTTCTCAATCTCATTACTTTGTTTTTGTCTTGCTTAGTTTTATTTACTGCTTTGTTTGCTGCACTAAATCAAAATACAAAAAAATTAGTTGCTAGTTTTACTTTATTTGCTATCTTGTTTGCTATATCGAAAACACAAAAAAAAAATTAGTTACTTGCATTTACTTTATCTAGTTTGCTTTATTTACCATTGCTAAAATGGCCAACCCTGAAAATACTAAGTTGTGTGACTTCACAACCACAAATAATAATGATTTCTTATGCACACCTATTGCTCCACCTCGCTACTACAAGCAGAATTCTTTGAAATTAAACCTCGCTTTATCGAATCTTGTTATGCGAGAGCAATTTTCCTGGTGTTAGTTCCGATGATGCCGCTGCCCATCTTAATAATTTTGTTGAACTATGTGAAATGCAAAAATATAAAGATGTAGATGGTGACATTATTAAACTAAAATTGTTCCCTTTCTCATTAAGAGGAAGAGCTAAAGATTGGTTGCTATCTCTCGCCTAAGAATAGTATTGATTCATGGACTAAATGCAAGGATGCTTTTATTGGTAGATATTATCCCCCGCTAAAATTATATCTTTGAGGAGTAGCATAATGAATTTTAAACAATTAGATACTGAACATGTTGCTCAAGCTTGGGAAAGAATGAAATCTTTGGTTAAAAATTGCCCAACCCATGGATCGACTACTTGGATGATCATCCAAACCTTCTATGCAGGACTAAATTTTTCTTCACGGAATTTATTGGATTCAGCTGCTGGAGGTACCTTTATGTCCATCACTCTTGGTGAAGCAACAAAGCTTCTTGATAATATGATGATCAACTACTCTGAATGGCACACGGAAAGAGCTCCACAAGGTAAAAAGGTAAATTCTGTCGAAGAAACCTCTTCCTTGAGTGATAAGATTGATGCTATTATGTCTATGCTTGTGAATGATAGGACTAATATTGATCCTAATAATGTTCCATTAGCTTCATTGGTTGCACAAGAAGAACATGTTGATGTAAACTTCATTAAAAATAATAATTTCAACAACAATGCTTACCGAACAATTCTAGTAACAACTATAGGCCATATCCTTATAATAATGGCAACGGCTATGGTAATTCTTATGGGAATTCTTACAACAATAATAGGAGTTCACCCCTGGACTTGAAGCCATGCTTAAAGAATTTATTAGTACACAAACCGCTTTTAACAAATCTGTTGAAGAAAAGCTTGGGAAAATTGATATACTTGCTTCTAAAGTCGATAGTCTTGCCGT
Source organism: Lolium rigidum (assembly GCF_022539505.1). Classification (NCBI taxonomy): domain Eukaryota; kingdom Viridiplantae; phylum Streptophyta; class Magnoliopsida; order Poales; family Poaceae; genus Lolium; species Lolium rigidum. Next base: position 330,143,817 of record NC_061514.1, on the reverse strand, counting down.
CGATGTTGATCTTTTGAAATCAAAAGTTTTGCCTAATGAAAATCATCATAATAAAATTGTTACTACAGCAAATGCCATTCAAGTTAGAATTAATGAGAATATAAGATTAATGGCTGAACTGCGTGCTAGGTGGGATAGAGAAGAAAATGAAAAACTAGCTAAAGAGAAGAATGTAGCTAAAGTTTTGACTATTACCACCACTTGTAATGCTAATGCTACACATGTTGCTGCACCTCCTATTAATACTAATAAAAGAATTGGTGTTAGCAATGTTTCCACTTCTAATGCAAAGCGCGAAAACCGCCTCGAAACTCGCTAAAACCGCTGAAACCGCTTCGTGATAAAGCTGCTGAAATTTTTTCCAACATTGGGGATGATGATCCCATTGCTTTAGATTATAATGGTTTGAATTTTGATGATTGCCACATCTCTGAAGTTATAAAGTTCTTGCAAAAACTTGCTAAAAGTCCTAATGCTAGTGCTATAAATTTGGCTTTTACACATCATATTACAAATGCTCTCATAAAAGCTAGAGAAGAGAAACTAGAGCGCGAAACCTCTATTCCTAAAAAGCTAGAGGATGGTTGGGAGCCCATCATTAAGATGAAGGTTAAAGATTTTGATTGTAATGCTTTATGTGATCTTGGTGCAAGTATTTCGTTATGCCTAAGAAAATTTATGATATGCTTGACTTGCCACCGCCGAAAAATTGTTATTTGGATGTTAATCTTGCTGATCATTCTACAAAGAAACCTTTGGGTAAAGTTGATAATGTTCGCATTACCGTTAACAATAACCTTGTCCCCATTGATTTTGTTGTCTTGGATATTGAATGCAATGCATCTTGTCCCATTATATTGGGAAGACCTTTTCTTCGAACTGTTGGTGCTATTATTGATATGAAGGAAGGTAATATAAAATATCAATTTCCTCTCAAGAAAGGTATGGAACACTTCCCTAGAAAGAGAATGAAGGTACCTTTTGATTCTATTATGAGAACAAATTATGATGTTGACACTTCGTCTCTTGATAATACTTGATACACACTTTCTGCGCCTAGCTGAAAGGCGTTAAAGAAAAGCGCTTATGGGAGACAACCCATGTTTTTACCTATAGTACTTTGTTTTTATTTTGTGTCTTGGAAGTTGTTTACTACTGTAGCAACCTCTCCTTATCTTAGTTTTGTGTTTTGTTGTGCCAAGTAAAGCCGTTGATAGAAAAGTAAGTACTAGATTTGGATTACTGCGCAGTTCCAGATTTCTTTGCTGTCACGAATCTGGGTCCACCTCCCTGTAGGTAGCTCAGAAAATTAAGCCAATTTACGTGCATGATCCTCAGATATGTACGCAACTTTCATTCAATTTGATCATTTTCATTTGAGCAAGTCTGGTGCCATTTTAAAATTCGTCAATACGAACTGTTCTGTTTTGACAGATTCTGCCTTTTATTTCGCATTGCCTCTTTTGCTATGATGGATGAATTTCTTTGATCCACTAATGTCCAGTAGCATTATGCAATGTCCAGAAGTGTTAAGAATGATTGTGTCACCTCTTAATATGTTAATTTTTATTGTGCACTAACCCTCTAATGAGTTGTTTCGAGTTTGGTGTGGAGGAAGTTTTCAAGGATCAAGAGAGGAGTATGATGCAACATGATCAAGGAGAGTGAAAGCTCTAAGCTTGGGGATGCCCCGGTGGTTCACCCCTGCATATATCAAGAAGACTCAAGCGTCTAAGCTTGGGGATGCCCAAGGCATCCCCTTCTTCATCGACAACATTATCAGGTTCCTCCCCTGAAACTATATTTTTATTCCATCACATCTTATGTGCTTTGCTTGGAGCGTCGGTTTATTTTTATTTTTTGTTTTGTTTGAATAAAATGGATCCTATCATTCACTTTATGGGAGAGAGACACGCTCCGCTGTAGCATATGGACAAGTATGTCCTTAGCTTCTACTCATAGTATTCATGGCGAAGTTTCTTCTTCGTTAAATTGTTATATGGTTGGAATTGGAAAATGATACATGTAGTAATTGCTATTAATGTCTTGGGTAATGTGATATTTGGCAATTGTTGTGCTCATGTTTAAGCTCTTGCATCATATGCTTTGCACCCATTAATGAAGAAATACATAGAGCATGCTAAAATTTGGTTTGCATATTCGGTTTCTCTAAGGTCTAGATAATTTCTAGTATTGAGTTTGAACAACAAGAAAGACGGTGTAGAGTCTTATAATGTTTTCAATATGTCTTTTATGTGAGTTTTGCTGCACCGGTTCATCCTTGTGTTTGTTTCAAATAAGCCTTGCTAGCCTAAACCTTGTATCGAGAGGGAATACTTCTCATGCATCCAAAATACTTGAGCCAACCACTATGCCATTTGTGTCCACCATACCTACCTACTACATGGTATTTTCCGCCATTCCAAAGTAAATTGCTTGAGTGCTACCTTTAAAATTCCATCATTCACCTTTGCAATATATAGCTCATGGGACAAATAGCTTAAAAACTATTGTGGTATTGAATATGTAATTATGCACTTTATCTCTTATTAAGTTGCTTGTTGTGCGATAACCATGTTTACTCGGGGACGCCATCAACTACTCTTTGTTGAATTTCATGTGAGTTGCTATGCATGTTCGTCTTGTCCGAAGTAAGAGCGATCTACCACCTTATGGTTAAGCATGCATATTGTTAGAGAAGAACATTGGGCCGCTAACTAAAGCCATGATCCATGGTGGAAGTTTCAGCTTTGGACATATATCCTCAATCTCAAATGAGAAAATTATTAATTGTTGTTACATGCTTATGCATAAAAGAGGAGTCCATTATCTCGTTGTCTATGTTGTCCCGGTATGGATGTCTAAGTTGAAGAATAATCAATAGCGAGAAATCCAATGCGAGCTTTCTCCTTAGACCTTTGTACATGCGGCATAGAGGTACCCCTTTGTGACACTTGGTTAAAACATGTGCATTGTGATGATCCGGTAGTCCAAGCTAATTAGGACAAGGTGCGGGCACTATTAGTACACTATGCATGAGGCTTGCAACTTGTAAGATATAATTTACATGATACATATGCTTTATTACTACCGTTGACAAAATTGTTTCATGTTTTCAAAATCAAAGCTCTAGCACAAATATAGCAATCGATGCTTTTCCTCTATGGAGGACAATTCTTTTACTTTCAATGTTGAGTCAGTCTCACCTATTTCTCTCCACCTCAAGAAGCAAACACTTGTGTGAACTGTGCATTGATTCCTACATACTTGCTTATTGCACTTATTATATTACTCTATGTTGACAATATCCATGAGATATACATGTTACAAGTTGAAAGCAACCGCTGAAACTTAATCTTCTTTTGTGTTGCTTCAATGCCTTTACTTTGAATTATTGCTTTATGAGTTAACTCTTATGCAAGACTTAATTGATGATTGTCTTGAAGTGCTATTCATGAAAAGTCTTTGCTTTATGATTCACTTGTTTACTCATGTCATATACATTGTTTTGATCGCTGCATTCACTACATATGCTTTACAAATAGTATGATCAAGATTATGATGGCATGTCACTCCGTAAATTATCCGTGTTATCGTTTTACCTCGCTCGGGACGAGCAGAACTAAGCTTGGGGATGCTGATACGTCTCCGACGTATCGATAATTTCTTATGTTCCATGCCACATTATTGATGTTATCTACATGTTTTATGCACACTTTATGTCATATTCGTGCATTTTCCGGAACTAACCTATTAACAAGATGCCGAAGTGCCGCTTGCTATTTTCTGCTGTTTTTGGTTTCAGAAATCCTAGTAAGGAAATATTCTCGGAATTGGACGAAATCAACGCCCAGGGGCCTATTTTGCCACGAAGCTTCCAGAAGTCCGAAGATGAAACGAAGAGGGGCCACGGGGTGGCCAAACCCTAGGGCGGCGCGGCCCACCCCCTTGCCGCGCCGGCCTGTGGTGTGGGGCCCTCGTGCCGCCTCCTGACCTGCCCTTCCGCCTACTTAAAGCCTCCGTTGCGAAACCCCCAGTACCGAGAACCACGATACGGGAAACCTTCCAGAGATGCCGCCAACGCCGATCCCATCTCGGGGGATCCAGGAGATCACCTCCGGCACCCTGCCGGAGAGGGGAATCATCTCCCGGAGGACTCTACGCCGCCATGGTCGCCTCCGGTGTGATGTGTGAGTAGTCTACCCCCGGACTATGGGTCCATAGCAGTAGCTAGATGGTTGTCTTCTCCCCATTGTGCTATCATTGTCGGATCTTGTGAGCTGCCTAACATGATCAAGATCATCTATCCGTAATTCTATATGTTGCGTTTGTTGGGATCCGATGAATAGAGAATACTTGTTATGTTGATTATCAAAGTTATATCTATGTGTTGTTTATGATCTTGCATGCTCTCCGTTACTAGTAGATGCTCCGGCCAAGTAGATGCTTGTAACTCCAAGAGGGAGTATTTATGCTCGATAGTGGGTTCATGCCTCGCATTGACACCTGGACAAGTGACGAGAAAGTTCTAAGGTTGTGTTGTGCTCGTTGCCACTAGGGATAAAACATTGATGCTATGTCTAAGGATGTAGTTGTTGATTACATTACGCACCATACTTAATGCAATTGTCTGTTGCTTTGCAACTTAATACTGGAGGGGGTTCGGATGATAACCTGAAGGTGGACTTTTTAGGCATTGATGCAGTTGGATGGCGGTCTATGTACTTTGTCGTAATGCCCAATTAAATCTCACTATACTCATCATGATATGTATGTGCATGGTCATGCTCTCTTTATTTGTCAATTGCCTAACTGTAATTTGTTCACCCAACATGCTGTTTGTCTTATGGGAGAGACACCTCTAGTGAACTGTGGACCCCGGTCCAATTCTCTTTATCGAAATACAATCTACCGCAATACTTGTTCTACTCGTTTTTCGCAAACAATCATCTTCCACACAATACGGTTAATCCTTTGTTACGAGCAAGCCGGTGAGATTGACAACCTCACTGTTTCGTTGGGGCAAAGTACTTTGGTTGTGTTGTGCAGGTTCCACGTTGGCGCCGGAATCCTCGGTGTTGCGCCGCACTACATCCCGCCGCCATCAACCTTCAATGTGCTTCTTGGCTCCTCCTGGTTCGATAAACCTTGGTTTCTTTCTGAGGGAAAACTTGCTGCTGTGCGCATCATACCTTCCTCTTGGGGTTCCCAACGAACGTGTGAGTTACACGCCATCAACCCCATCAAGAGGATTGTCGAGTTCCAACCCTACTCCAACATGGTTGAGTTAGTCCACCAAGCATATACAAGACCTTTTTGATCAAGTTCAAGGAGCTGGAGTCTTCTCGAAGATAGATTTAAGGTCAGGATACCATCAAATCAAGATCAACAAGGAGGATGTCCCAAAAACAGCATTCGTATCAAGGTATGGACACCATGAATACTTGGTTGTACCATTTGGATTAATAAATGCACCCGCAATTTTCATGAATTTGATGAACAAGATATTCATGAAGTACTTGGACAAGTTTGTGATAGTGTTCATAGATGATATTCTAATCTATTCCAAAGATAAAGAAGAACATGCCAAGCATTTGAAGATAGTTCTGCAAACTTTGAGAGAACATCAGCTATATGCGAAGTTCAGCAAGTGCAAATTTTGGTTAGATAGTGTTGAATTTCTTGGACATGTCATAACCAAAGAAGGCATAGCGGTGAATCCAAGAAAGGTTCAGTCCGTATTGGAATGGAAATCACCCAAAAATGCTAAGGAGATACGAGGATTCCTTGGTATGGCAGGCTATTATCGGAGATTCATAGAAGGATTTTCGAAGATTGCAGATCCAATGACCAAGTTACTCAAGAAAAATACTCCATTTGAGTGGACTGATAAGTGTGAAGCTAGCTTCCAAACACTCAAAGATAAGTTAACCACAACACCGGTGTTAGCAGTTCCTGAACCTGGAAAGGACTACACGGTGTATTGTGATGCTTCCAAGAATGGACTTGGATGTGTTCTTATGCAAGATCGGAAGGTAATAACTTATGGATCAAAACAGTTGAAACTACATGAACACAACTACCCAGTACATGATCTAGAATTAGCGGCAGTTGTGTATGCTTTGAAGAGTTGGAGACAATTTCTATATGGATTCAAGTGTGAGTTATACACCGATTATAAAAGTTTGAAATATTTCTCCACTCAGAAAGAATTAAACATGAGATAGAAGAGATGGTTAGATTTAATTAAGGATTATGACCTTACAATCTGTAGCGGCCCGGGAAAAAAAATAGCTCTATTAGATTTTCCTGTTGTTTTTGTTTTCGGGTCGTTCCGAAAATCATGTGCATCATGCATCATATCATCCACAAGATTTTATCAAATACAAATTATTTTTAAATAAAAATTATTTGTGTGTTTCCCTCTCTTATAGTTTATATATAAAGCCTCCCCTTGTCTATTCATTTAACAAAACTCCAAATTAAATTTCTAAAACTTTGCAGTTTGTTTTGTTTCGGTAAGAAAGCTTTTCAAAATGTACTTGGTTTATTCTCGTTTCCTTCACTTCTTTTTCTATGTGTCTCTTGTCTCTCCCATAAATCTTTCCGGCAAAAAATCAAATGCTAATCTCAGATTTTGGTAAAGGTCCACAAATCTTCTATCTAACTCTCCTTCACGTTCAGCCCAACAATCAGAGTGGCCTTCTTAACATTTTCAGGAGAAGTACTCTTCTCGCTTTGCTTCAGCTCACGCAATGAGCATGACGCGTTCGTGGTCGACCTCTCTCCACTCTGGATATTTCTTTAGAGCAACCATAGCCACGCCGTCGTCACCAATATCTCCACCTCGTCGTGCTCTTCCTCTGGGTACGAGGAATCCCTCCGGGAGGCCCTAAATCAAGCACAAGCTCGCCGTTTCTTCTCCGACTTCGGCGAGATTTCCGACCGCCTCCAACCTCTTCCAACCCAGCCGAGGTGTTCATCGACTTCCTGGTGAGATGGCGCCCCTTTTCCCTCTCTTTTCTGTTCTGTTTGCTCACTGTTCGGCTTCGCCAAAATCTGACGAAACTGTCGACGTTTCTGTCTGAGAGAAAATCGCCGGAAGAACCTCGAGCTCGCCGTCGCCAGAAGTCGTCGTCCGTCGCGCCACGCGTGGGGATGGCTCATCCGTGATCCCCTCTTCCTCATAGACGTTTTCCTGGAGCCGGAGAAGCTTGGAAGGACAAGGCCGACCTCGTCTTCCTCCCGAGACTGCAACGCGACTTCTTCCTCTACGTCCTCGTCTCCGTCTCCTCCGACCCGTACGTCTACGACAGCAACCTCCTGGTGAGCCTCCGGCAGATTCCACCTCTCCTTCAGTTTCCTGTACCGATAGCCGTCGTTCGCATGTCGTCTCCGTCCGCAATCACCTGGCTGCTCCGATCTGAATTTCGTCCAGAAAAACAGCACACACTTTCAGTTATACTGTATATCCGAACAGCAGTTCAGTTCGTCTGCTTTCATGTCCTCCGTTTTGTCGATATTGATATCAATCCCAACACCACATGCGTAGCATCCTTCTTGTTTGCCTTATATCGCTGCACCCTTCTGTGGTTCAAAATCATGCGCGTACCAATTCTGGAGGAGATGTGATGTCAATGGAGTTGGGTCGTTACCTGCTCCTCTACCCAGTTACCTTTTATGGATGCAAACTCACTTGTTTTTCTGTTATTCCAAACTAGTAAATTTGCCCGTGCGTTGCTACGGGTGGATCACCATGCTAGGATTGGTAAAGCCGTATCAATAGACCATAAGAACGAGTGGCGAGGTACTTATGGTCTAGCTACACTTGGCCTTGAACTACCCTGAAGCGGTCCGAGCAATCCTTGGCTTCGAGGTCCCCAAGGAACTATGATATGGCATGCACGCTCCTACCCACCTGCATGGTATTTTCTAGGCCGCTATGCCAGTGTCGAACCAAGAGCAAAGAGAGGAGACCCTAGAGATTGTGCCGCGGAAGCGGTGAGCTGGTTGGAGCGGCACTGATAGAGTCCATCCATGGGGGCTAACATCGAGGGAGAATCCTTTCCTTTCTCCTCTTGTTACATTGTATTAACAAACGAACACAACTTTCTGGTCTAAGAAACAAGCAATAGAGTATGCTTCGACAATTTCCTAACATCACACAAATCCTCATATAAAAACTATATTACTCCTATATCATACTATATTGTAGATACGAAGTTTCATACACAAGTCCAAAATAGAAATTTTCTTCCTTATCAGAGCTTTTTTCACCATATTGGTCAACAATTTTTGAAGACCTAGTCTCAAACCATTTCAACAGGAAATAATTTACTCCCTTCGTCACATGAAAGAGTGTAAACGCTATAAATCTAGATAAAGTTAAGTCCATAAAACATAAATTATTTGAATGTTTGCATGTACTTTACCTGTTATTTTTAATATTTTTTGAACGGACAATTCTGTTATATATATCCTTTTGAAAAACAAAAATTTGCCTGTCAAAAATTTGACCTCTTGAATGCTAAATACAATGTGTGTATTTTTCAAGTATAAAAAATGCTAAGTACCTCCAAGTTAGTATGTTTGTTTTCCCGACATATTATTATTTCAGATTTTTCAAATACATAGAAGAACACAAAAATATTTCATCGTATTCAATAGGTGACGATCATAATCCAAGCCACTTTTTTTTTCTTATCCCCACAGGTGACACTGTATAAGCAAACTCTTTTTCTCTATCTTCATCTGTGCTTCAAACTTCGATGATTACACAAGACTCTGCATCATGTAGCGCTTGGTCCCAATCGACCCGCTAGCTTTGTGCCTCTGCGCAGCGTCTCTCATTCCTTACCACATCTCTCTCAAATCTCAATAATCTCTCTCTCTCTGGCACTAAAAATAGGGCAGCTGCAGCAACTCAAATTCCCTCAGATTGACTATTCTCTCAAATATCTCAGCTTTTGCTCTTTTCCACGCTGGGCAGAGGATGCGCGTTACAGGAGGGAGAAAGCGCTCAGATAAGGGTTGTGCGCCTGCTGCGGTAGACGCGCTGGGATTCCCCGCCCCCTGCTGTAGGACTGTGGAGCTAGCAAATCGCCGGGAATTCGAGCCGGCTAGCATGGTCCCTGGCTAGTCGCTCGCTGATCCAAAGCCGGTGGCGGCATCGACGGGACGACATTGATGAAGATATGTACTGGCCGGATTCCACCGATGTCCCGTCGATGCGTCTATTGTCGACGTGTTGAGAGCTGTCTCGAGCTTGAAACTAACCAATTGGTCCAATCCCTCGGTGCGATTCCATGGGACAATTTGGGATAGAGACGGCTGAGCACATATGTATTGGACGCCAAATCCTGGCTGGCTCGGCAATTGTGAATTTGTGATTCGGAACGAACTATGTTTGACAAACATACCAAGGTTAGTTACGTACGCGTACGTGATGCACCTGGAGTCCAACGTGCGTGGGTTGTGTACTTGTGTGCGCTCGGATCGAGTAGTTTCCATGAGTACTGAACCATACTCTGCTTTCTTAGCGGTGCGAGGCAGATCGACTGGGCCGGCCCAAAACTTTTTCCTTGCACGGGCTGGCGAGCGAGCACGACCTATTCGATCGAAGGGAACGAGCCACGGACGGACGGGCGAACTGTTATTTACTTTAGCGGTGGCAGTCAATGTAATTTCGACTGAAATATAGGGGTAAGAAAAAACGGACCAACAAGAAGCTCTTTTGCTTTTATTATTATAGGTATAGACTAAGAAAGTGCCCGTGCGTTGCACCGGAAGTAGCGAAAACTCAAACACTGCAATTTTAATCATCTGTGATATCATTTCTCGTACGTGCCATGATCGGCTAAGGTTTTCACATTTTCTCATATTCATGACAAACATGTTTAATCCTAAGAAGATGTTTAATACCACACATGGTTGTAGCCACCACCTCTATGTAATTGAAACTTGTTGCATGCTTCATTCGACATTGTAATTTTACGAACTTGGTGTTGCTGAACAAAGGTCGCCGATTAGAAAAGCGATGGATAGAGAGTTTTAAAATTGGTTACCCAAATTTTGGCTCAAAGTAATTGGACATCTTTCCGATCGGGAGGCGTCGCAGTATCTATTTTCTTGGGAGTGTCGCAGCCTCGCAGGGGTACTTTTTTTTATCTCGTCCAACGACACCGATCCGATCTCGATCACGATCAACCAATCCAATTTTCTTGGGGGATATGGAGTTGTGGTTCACCGTCAAAATTCTTTTCAAAACCAATATTCCACACGGAAGTGCGCATTAAATAATTTAATATTTTTTTTGCGAATAAATAATTTAATATATGCTCACAAATCTCAAAAACAATACTATGTGATGTAAAGTGTGGCTACAACTAATTGATTTTTTTCTAGTTGAAAGTGAGCTTCAATTAAAAAAGATTAATTTCTAGTGGGCTACAAATGAGTTTTTTAAATTAAAAAAGGTTGTAAATGAGTTTTTCTAATTGCAAATCTTCCAACGTCTAAATCATGAATTTATTGACATGCGATGTCCTGTAACAAAAAAAAAATCACATAGAAGAAAACAAACAACCGTAGAGTACGGTTTTTTTTTGTAGGCTTAGAGCAAACAGCGCCAATAAATACGTTCAGGTCCACGGGGTTGTTGTGTTCCCTGTGGCTGAATAGAAACATGCATGATCTTTTGCATAAATAAAATAGATATATGGACTAATATGAACAACTGATGAAGATAAGCCTCTCTCCATCGTTCTCCTCTGCTCCTCTCCGCAGAAATCATCTGATTTTCTCAGCATCGCGCGCGTGTATGGGTTCAGGAACTTTGGAGCAGCGTCTGCCTTTTTGGAGGAGCAAGGCAGGCCCGTCCTCAAGAGGAGGGGCTTCAGGCGGCTGCGCGGGCCTCGCGCACCAGAGAGGATTCGGGATCTCGGCAGTCGCCGTGGGTCCAAGCCTGGACTCCGCCCCGCCCCCAACTCCGGCAGGTGCGCCGCCATGCTCCTTTTTTTCGCAGTGGAGCCGGCCGGCATTATTTTCTCCGCTCCCCTCCCGAATATCTCGATTCAGCGCCCCTCTATGCTCTATATTAGATTAACACAGCACTTCCTAGTGCTCCCTTTCATTCTGCAGTAGTCCATCACAGGATTCTGTTCAATTAGGATCCGTGCAATCCTTCCTTGCATTCTCTCCCGTCGACGAGCTGCTGGTTGGCTTGTTTGACTCCCGACTCAGCTCGACAATCAGCAACTTGGGATGCTATATAAATCGGTGGGGTTTAATTTAATGAAGCGAGGTGGGATTATCGTCTATCAAACACAGCTACAATTTTGATTACTGTATAATCCCGTTTCTTTACCGGTTGAATAATGGACCATATTTTAGCTACGCGGCCCAGTACGTACAAAGGCCCATAGAGAGTCATCGATAGTGGAAAGAAACAATCGATTCCATCGGTGGGATGAAACAGATGAACCGGTACAACTTATGGATGGCATGGTGGGTAATTTTAGTCAACTTTAAGGGTAGTTTGAAGTTGGACGAAAATTTTGGGGAGAAACCTTACTTCCTTTATTAGTAGGTATAGACTAGGACAATGCCCGCGCGTTGCTGCGGAAAGTTTGGTCTTTCATCCTCCACCATGAATAGATATGTCAAAGGAATTTTCCTGGCGTGAAGAGTCTCGTCCTTTATTTAGGTTTTTGGTCACCACCAACTTGCTGTCGTCTCCTTCATGTGCACGAGGGCTGCTGCTTCATGGTCGACCACACGAAGCGTCTTGTAAGCCATGCTCGAAACGGTGTGCCAGAACCTGACGAAAGCCGTCACTAAACATGACGAAGCGCATGTTGGACCTGACGCAGACCGGCAGCAGCGCCAAAATGATCAAGGGCTCGGGTCTCGTCTTCCTTCTTGGTGGCCGGGTTGAAGAGGATGCCACCAATGAAAAGCTCCTCAGATGTATGTGGTGAGAAGCACGAGCAGCGGCCCGCATATCAGTATGTGGCTTAGGCGGCTATCGCCAAACTGATCAAGGGCTCAGGTCTCGCCTTCCTTCTTAATGGCCGGGTTGAAGAGGATGCTACCGATGAAAAACTCCTCAGACAGATGTGGTGAGGAGCACGAGCAGCGATATCAGTACGTGGCTTAGGCGGCTATTGGACAATGAGCTTGACACCTAGTGCGAGAGGTTCACGCCGAGGCCAGCTAGCTAGGGCTGGCTACCACTATTGGATTGGTCAATCCATTGAGAACACAAAGATAGTTACTAAAGAAAAAAATCAATTTCATGGTGGAAAAGTTATATGCGCGCGGGGATAATTGGTGTAGCGGTAGGATTGTACATAACATACACCAGAGACCAGATGACCCATAATTTACATACTGTCCGCTTAGGTTGGTCTAGAAATCTGATTTGATTTTTTCTCGGTTTGGCCCATGGCCTGCATTTCCTGTACCACGTATGGACGTGGCTGATGGACGCGATTTGACGACCAAGTACGAACGGACGGACACAATTTTACGACTTACGAAATCAAACCAAACCTCGAAAACATGTGCATTGCACCAAGAGAAACATATAATAATAAAAGAAGTATGCGGTATTACAAGTTGGTGCAGCGAAGGGCTTGCAATCTAACTTGTTCAAAAACTATTTGTTGGGCATATACTACCTCCATCCCAAAGGTTAAGGTTTATGTTTTTTAAACTCAAATCAAGTAAAGTTTGACCAAAGTTTTAGAATAAATATACTCCCTCCGTTCTTTTTTAATTGACTCGAATTTAGTATAAGTTTGTACTAAATCCGAGTCAATTAAAAAGGAACGGAGGGAGTAATATTTTGTAGATATCATACGAAAATATATTTTATTATCTATTTAATATTATTAATTTTGTATTTTGCATGTTAATAATTTTGGTAAAAGCTTAGTTAAACTTAGCATAGTTTAACTTTCTAAAAATAATATAAAACTTAAGCTTTGGAACAGAGGTAGTACAATACACTGTACAAAGCTGCCTCTCCGAGTATAATCCCATACTTCATCACTGTAGCCGAGCAGGCGACCAAGTCTGAACTTCCCTTGCATATGAATTCCTAAGAGCTTGTACGCCGATGCATGGTAGTGTGTTTGGGCAACAAAAAAGAGTACACAAATTCATTTGTATCTGAAATCACACATGAGCTTGCAACCATATCTTTTAAATCATCATGAAAATGAGCTAGTATCTAAAGTGGATTCTGTCTACTGATAGTCGTATCTAGCTAAAGTGGATTCTCTCTACCGATAGTTGTATCTAGGATGATCAGGCAAGAGCACCAGCCGGCCGGCACAGCCCGCGTGAGGCAATTGGCTACGTCACGTCGGCGGGACTTGACGCGCGCAGGGGCACAGGTCGGCGGCGCGCGGGAGTCCAGTTGCACCGTGGTAGCTCACCGGAGGCCGGAGGGTAGGAGAAGTACACACAAGGGAGAGCGTAAGCTCGCTGATGGAGGTCCTCTAGCGGTGATCGAAAATCAAGCCGGGAGGTCGGCGACGGTGCATGAGGTCGATTGACCTGTTCGTGGGATTCCATCCCAAGCAGCTCCGGACGCTGCTGGTGATTCGAGCGTGCACCTTGAGCGTCGCCCTGTTGAGATGCCTGGATCACTATAATGCCAACATCATCTTGCACAAGCAAATAGAACAATCACCACGATCATCCTGGGAACTGCCCGCCTTCACCACTCCCTCACGAGCAGCATCAACTAACCCAGTCTGCAAGCCCGCTCTGGTTGATCTCAGGTCACCCAGCCCGATCACATCGATCCCAGGTCTGTAAGACCAATCTTGTCGATCCCAGTCTTCCAGCCCGATCTCATCGATCCCTTTTCCAGCTCAGCCATTACAGCCCTAACCCTCATCAATCTCGTCGATCCCTGCGTTAATCGTGTTGGTTCATGAGTACCCTTGAGCGGCCATATAAGCTAGGTTCCGGGACCAATACAGAATTAATCCCGCACGGACACAGCTTTTGGACTCCAACTCGGTTAGCGGATGGACGTGCACGTACAAAGCAATATGACAGCCCAAGAACGGATGTGATTTCTTGATTACTTACGAACGGATGGATAGGATTTCGTGACGTACCAAACCAAACCAAACCACGGAAACACTTTTGCTTTTATTATTAGGTACTAGGAAAATTGCCCGTGCGTTGCACCGGAATACATTGTTTAAATATTATTGTGACATTGAAGAACAGGCTAGCCTTTCGTATGAACCCTGATGCAGCATTCTCTTTGTTAGTTGTTGCCTTTGATTCCTATATAATTAGTTGAATCTACGGTACACCCTACCATTCTTTTGTTCATGCAAACATCAGTGCAATATTCTACATTTGATCAATCTTTTCTACTCATTCTTACTTGCATGTTTGGTTGCCTCCTTCTCCGTCGGCCGCTTCCGCCGCGCTTTCCATTAGAGACCCCTCATCGGCTTCCCAGGCAACATGCAGTGCTAGACACCGACACTCCACGAAGGTGCTGCCTGGAGTACTTTGTATGCTAGTGTAGGTTGATCTCTTGTCGATCAGGCAAGCCTGGTTCTTCTCTAGTTAAAACTTCGTAAGAGAATTTGAGATTACTCATGTAGATGAACATCTGACAGGCTTTGAAATTAAAATATTTAACCAATGACATATTGGGATAATCCAGGAAAGTTGCAAGCGGGCAACTCTGTCCTCGTAGTAACATAGCCTGTTGACTCGTATTCTTCACGGGCCCTCTGCTGGAACCTGATGAGATTCTCCATGGTTGCAGCAAAGTATGCGTAGGCCTCCGTATCCTTGGCCGTACTGAAACAGTCCTCACCAGCCCGCTCTAGTGTGGCCTCCTCCGGCCATTACCGGCCTGCGTCGTCTACTTCCCCTGCTCCTAGAGCTGCCTGTGGAATCTGTCCGCCGCCGTACCGTCAAAGCCGGTGCAACTAAGTTGGCGGAAGCCGGAAGGGGTGTGGGAGGTGCCAAGGAGTCCAGGCGGGCGGCGCGACGAACTGCGTCTCAGTCGGATCCTTGATGAAGCTGTAAATCATAAATGTCGATCAATTCCTCGACTCCTCTGTGCGGTGTATATATATATATGCTTTACATACCTGGCCTCTTTTTGGGTGTTGAAGCCGGCCGGTGACCAGCACACCTGGGACGTCTATATCCATCGGGATGGATGGACGTGGAGTCTTTTTGGGTGCGAAGCCCGGTGACCGCAGATGGTACGTCTATGAGTATGATCGATCAGAACAACCGCTTTCGTTGTCGAAAAAAGAACAAGCGCTTTATTTGTGCGACGAACAACGTGTCATGGAGCCAGTGGCCTCCTCCCACCGCCGCCACCGGGTCGGGTACAGTCCTTGTGGTTGCTGGAAATCGGCGCTTAACATATGGTTGCCACAGTAGATTGCTTCTCTTAGGTCGATCTATCGATTCTAGCAGCAATGACTACTATGTTGCTGCTCTTTCCCTAGCCCGCCGACCCCAATATACTGGGGCATTGCGGATCGATCATCCATCCATAGAGAGGAAAAGAGAGGGCCGATCCTGCCACTGGGCGGAGCACCTTGAACAACCGGGTGCTGGCGATTTTGCTGAGCGTCTAGAACCACGCAAAGACGAAATTTTCATCCCAATCGCTCATACAGTAGTTAGGGGAATCGCTCGTCTCCATGTCGTGTGATGGTGACCGACGAAATTTGGCCAGGCCAGGTTCGTTAGCAGATACGCCGGCATGAACTTCTTCTCAATTGGATCATTGATGAAGAAACTGTCGCCCAACTCGGTTGATCCGCAACTCGCGAACGAACCTGTGCGCGCTGGAGTTGGGCAATGGATACACCTCCATCCAGCGTGCTGTATATATGACGGTTTTGCAGCCGTACGGCGACCTAGACTCTGTTTAGAGGCAGATCGGAACTGGTAAGAACCGGAGGATCGGGCCCTGAGCTTTTACGAATAGAAACTCTGCAAAACGGACGAAGCTAACAACGAACAACGAAAACGCGGGACGAAACGACGGAAACGATTCTCCCTTTATTATTTACTAGGAAACATGCCCGTGCGTTGCATCGGGAGAGAAAAGAAAATACAGCACCTCAAAACACACGCCTCAGTTGTGCCAATATTGCCATCTTGTAGAAACATATTTTTTTTCGAGGTGGCTTGTAGAAACATATCAATTTACAATCTTTAGTGCCCCATTACTTTATCTTCCAAAGTGCGAGATAGTTTGAGTTGCAGATTATAATGGGAGCGCCTTTAGATTTTTATGTCAAACTGATCACTCTATGACTGTTGTTGTTGTTGAACGTCCACGCCGCTCAACCAGCAATTAAGTACAGTTGATATGTATGTACCTTGTGTTTCGCTTTGGCATGACTCCACCAGTTGAGATTGTTCCATTTGCTCTCCATTCCATTGGCACAGTGCTTCCAAGTTACAAACACAACTCGATCGGTTTTGGCAGCGAGAGAAGGTAGATTTAATTGGTAGATCACCACTTGGTTTGGAGTTCATGACGACACACCGGTATAAAAACCACTCTACATGCATAGCTAACTGAAGATTTCAATCTTCAGTTGAAGAGCTAGATTCAGCAGCGTGCAGTCAGTACGAAGGGAATAGAGTCTCCAGCGCCAAGGCGGCTCGTCCCCGTGCGTCGGCTGCAGGGACCTCAGGGTATCCTCGCGCGGCCTCTCCCGGTGCTTCTCTCCTCCCATGCTGCTAGATCAATGAGGCGCTCTGTCGTGTCCCCGCTTTGCTCTCTCCCTCGCCGATTCCTGGCGGTGGAGCCCCTGCTATCTCATGGCGGCAACACTGAAACATCAGCGCATCTGAGCAACCTCGTGGCGCCCCACCGACCGACCTTTGCCTCCACCCGCAAGCGCCGCGTCCCCGCGGAGCTTGACGCGCCGCTTCACCCAACCTCCGCTCCGCCCGGCTCGCCTCTAGAAGCGCCCGAGCAAACCAGCGTGTCACCGCTTTGTCGTTCCTCACGGGTCACAGCCTTTCTCCGGAGCTCTGCGTTCACCCGCCAGCGTTGCCTACCCGCGGATCTCGACGAGCGCCGGCTTGCCCAGCATCCGCCCTGGTCCCCTTCAGCCGTGCCCGCGCGACCCCGTGTAGCAGTGGCCGCTGCGCCTATTTAATTCTCCTCTCCGTCTTCAGTGTCGACAGCGGGCGTCGATAGGATCAATTTTGGCGACGATGACGGTGTCCCACCACCTCTTCTCCGCCATGGGAAGATACGGGGCTGACAACAGCTCGAGCCCTGAGCGAGGCAGGTCAGCCGTAATCAGCAGGGGACAAACGCTAGCGATCCCCTTCCTGGCCCTCCGATCTTGCTGTTCGATCAAGGAGAGGTGCCAATTTTGATTCCGCCCAGATCTGGGCTGATTGATTTCGATCTGATGGAGGGATCGCTCCATATTTAAGGCTCCTAGAAGGAAAGAAGATGAGTCGTGCTTGATTGGGACTCAATTTTCGGTCGAATCCAGTGGATGAGGGAACAAACAGAGACAAACACGGCTGGATTGGATCGGGAGTGGAGAAAAGGTTCTCTGGAGGAGGACGATGTGCGAGCAAAAAATAAGAACGAACCGGTACCACGGTGGCATTTTGCTATAATATGGGATTTGGTGGAAGGGTAAAACCGTCCAACGAAAAGTTGGACGAAAATTCTGGCAGAAACCTTAGCTCCTTTATTATTAGGTATATAGACTAGGAAAATTGCCCGTGCGTTGCAACGGGAAATACGTTGTTTAAAATGATTTAAAAGACACAAAAATAATGATTATATGTTTTTTTATCTCCTCACCACTTCCACCCCACTTCCACCCGACGCTCTTAGATTTTGCCGTGATATACTTAGATAGCTTAGTCCTTTCGGGAGATATGACATGCTTAGATTTCGTTGCCGCTCGCCTCTGGCTCTTTGTCGTTATATCATCACTCCAACCATCCAAGTAAAATAATTGAAGATCAAGCATCATGTATTCCTTCTCAGTGGCAGACGCTTCACTATGAAGTATGGCACAACAAATCCGAATAAGGTTCACCCTTGGGTTGTCATGCAGTTCACGGTGGTAATTAAGGTCAAGGAAGGGCTTCTAGATTTTTATTCTAAATATTGGAAGTATTATTTGTATTTTTAGCACTAAAAAATAATAAATGTATTGATAAGCATGCAAATATGCAAATATCAAATGCAACACAAACACATAGAATGTAATTTCCCTTGAACATCGAAGGATAAGAGTTATGGTCACCCGATCTTGAACGGACGGAATAAAGAAACAGGTAAGAGAGTGCTAACCGTGAGGATCGAGGGATACACAACTCGAGGAGCTCGTCAATGTTGGTCGCCACAAGCTGGATCAGCGGCCCGACAATCCTCCCGACGGCGCCAACAACGGACACGCCTCCACCGGGCAAGGGTCTGGAGGCACAGAAGTAGTGTCGCGACATGGAAATACAAAGAGGGAATGCACACTGGGGGTGACCTCCTCTTGGAGTATCTCTAGGTGCACGAACACTGACGATGCCAGAGCAAAGGCTCTGCATATCCTGTGGGGGTTGGGGATTCGTCGGAGAGAAGATACGTTTGGGTGGCAACACTCTCCGGGGGTGTGGGATTCCTCCCTCGATGGACGCACGTGCGGAGAGCAAGGGGCCTAGGCGCGAGTTCATCCCACCGGCGGTGGGCGGCGAGAAGCATGTGCGGCGTAGGATCTAGGATCTTGTGTAACTTTTTTTCAGACGGACAAAGGTACGAAATGGTACTTAACTCAATGGTAGCATTGTGCGTAATTTAGACTAAAAATAGGGGCAATTTCAAGTTGGGAAAACCAAATTTTTGTGGAGCATATGTAAAGCTTGTCGAGCGAGACACTTTTTAAGTCTTTTTTTATTAAACCATAAAAATGCCATTTCTTCACGGAAATTCATGTGTGCACATATATGATTAACATAAATGGGCAAAAAAGTTCCTAAATGTTTTTAATATTTTGAAATTTGTTGTTTAGGTAAAGGTGCATATGCTCTCAGGATCGAAAGTGAATTTCCGGTTGCTACGGAATACATAATTGTGATCATGATTTTGATACATACAATATCTATTTGTAAATATAAATTATGGTTTTATATTGATATTTAAATTAAACGAAGATTCAAAATTGCTGACGGAACCAAGTGATGTGACCAAATAGAGCAACAGCCCAACTATCTGTACGAATACAACGAGCATCAGCCCCCAATCGGAAAGAGCATCAACTCAACTATCAGCAGCAGTTTCCATCAGAAAGAGCAGGACGCGGCCGAAATCGCTCGCTGCCGCTCCTCATCCAGAAGCTTCAGGTGCTCTGAAATCAGCCGGTCCTCATCCACCTCTCTAGTTGGTCAGAATCGGAAGTTTCTTCTCACCCCGAGACCCCATCTTTCTCAACCTTGAGCCATCATCTCTGCCCGTCCCCAACCCAAGTGGTTCGGCGCCAGCCCCTCCCCTCTCCCCGCGTGACGCCTGCCACTATGTCCCTCCCCATCCCAGGTGTGGCGCCCGCCTCCTCTGCCCCTTCCCATCCTATTTTTACTTTTTCTTATCAAGATCCCTCCGCGACGGTCGAGTCCGGCAGCCGCTCCATCTCTCTCTAGTGCTCGCCGCTCAAGCTTGGTTTATTTCTATTCCACCCTCCATAACCTCCCCCGCCTACCACTCCGACGCATACTGCGATAACACACGGCGCCATCGACACCACCCTGCTGTGCGTTCCGACGGCCGGCTCCGTCAAGCTCCGACCCGACTGTTTCTGCTCGATCCTGCTTCCAGCGACGAGGCGGTAGAGGAGCTGCGCGCCTATTCCGGTTCCAACCACCAGAAGCGGGCCTGCAGTGCGCTGCCTGGGAGCGGAGCGGGAGGCACGAGAAGGGGGGCTAGTGCGTCGCGAGCCTGCGCCTGTCTCGGTGGGAGCAGGAAATATAAAACTGAACCGGTACCATGGCAGATTGTAGTATTATGCGTTTTGGTGGGAGGGCAAAACGGTCCAACAAAAAGCGTTGACGAAACTTTTTGGCAGAAACCTTAGCTCCTTTATTATTAGATATAGATATAGATATAGATTATTAGGTATAGATAAGCTGCTCCCTTCTTTGTACGTCAACTGAACCAGTCAACTAGGAGATCTAAACCCGGTGGCAATTTGTATTCCATCGCTGCACTGGCTCAGGTCCGGCCCAGTTCTATTAACCATCTCTATTATTCTTTTCATATTTGCCAAATCTTTTATATCATGTCTTGAGATTTGTAAATTCAAACAATACAAATAAAATTTCTATTTTAATCAGAAAAACATGAGGAATAATAATATGCCATCTATATGAATTGTTTGCATCTTGCATCATATTGTGTCGTGATAGTTTGCATCGCACCTAATAACTAGGGATTTCTATTTTCGTGCCCTCGGTTCTTTAGTTGTGCTCAGTTTTTCCCATCTCCTTAGTTTTTCCTCAGTTTTCCCCAAGTCCTTGTTTGAAACCCACAGAAGCAGCTCAGACGGCAGGATTCCCGTTAAGTTGACCGTTCCGTGCTGTGCTGACGTGTGGGGCCGCGTCGTGTGGGCCCTCGTCGCGTGGAGCTGGTAGAAAGGGACCGCGTGGGACAGGACGAGATAGCGTTTGGTTGCACGTGAGCAGGAGCTCGGCTTTGTCTCTCTCGGCCCAAATTGGCATTTTCCCTTTTAAGAGCACCTTTTCCCCTCTTTCTCTCTCTCTCTTTTTCACCAAATTAGTATCAAATCTAGAGAAGCTTCTCTATTTCTGCCTTTTGACCCTCGTTTTTTGCCCAATATGGTAGCAAATCTAGAAGCTAGTATATGATAAATTCACAGCAAGCATAATCGGAAAACGTATAATACATAAACCGCATACGAGCAGCCAAAAGCAGCCAATAACATTGTTAATGTTCACGACAAACTAAGATGAAAAAAAATACAAGACGCACGCAATATATGGCCAGCTAGAAGATTCCTCATTGCTCATATATTTCTTCGTCGTCCCATCCGTGCATTATCCCAACGAAATATTCATTGAACTCCTTCCGTCTGCAGTATGCGGCCAATACATCCTCCAGACGGTATGGCCTGTGTTCATTTCTCAGACCGTAGTTTCCCATTCTATTCACATATCGTGGCCACTCATCCCAGACCTTTGTATCATGAATGTACTCTCTGATATAACCCAAATCGGCGTAGTAGATGCAGCCAGGTAGAAGTGTCGGGTGCACTCTGGTGTCGATGGAGATACACCGGATATAATGCACGAAGAAGGCATGACTCGCCAATGTTATCGACCGGATGGAGAGAGCGGCTCCGAGTGTCCACACGGTACACCAATGGTTGGTCCTCCAAAAGCATGTTGTCCAACAACACAAGCAACGAGATCACCATCCGACTTCACAAGATAAAACTTGTCATTTCCAAGTTGTGGAAATGAAATTAGTGTCTCCATCTTGACAAGGTGCTCGCGTGCTGCTGCAACCGTACATTGGTGCACACTATTCTTCCGGACTCAAAATTATCCACAGCTATTGCATACGGTTCACCATTGAACGGGGTAATGCAACGCAAACTATGGTTCTCCATCGAAAAACTACCATCTCCCCAATCTTCATATATATCCTTAGTTGGAGTGCTCTCATCGACCCAACTAATTTCGTTCGGGTAATGTGAGCAAACGAAGACCATAGTCGGGGATTTGATCACAACGACTGAATTCAGAAAAACAGATGGCATCTGCGCCTCAAACATAGTGTTCGATGCCTTTGTGAGTGGGTTCAGAAGCCGTATCTTGTGCGGCGGGTTCTTCTGGGCAAGCACGATGACACCACGGCAAAAGCCAACGAAGTAGTATCTAAAATATATTGATGAAGATAACATTCAACACTAAGATTGAAAATAAGAATATATTAACCCTATAGATATGGAGGAATTTGGAGGAATTTGAACCTTGCACGAACTTCCGATAGATCTATGGTGACGTAGCGGGATGTGCCGAGTTGGAGGAAGGTGAACTCAGCGGCGCGTGGAAGGGCGTGGTCTACCATGATCCATTCGTGCAGGTGCACGTCGGGCTCGGTAAACCCGAGCGCCAATTTCTACGGACTTGTCTCATAGCGCAGTAGGCGTCCACGTACTCCTCATTCGCCGGTAAGCATTCGCCGATCTTGTGAAGTGGTCCGTCACCCACGAGAGAGGCCCAGCTCACGGAGGCGCCGCGCTTGGATGCGCCGCCCTCGGAGGCGACGGGCTCGGCGGCGACGGGCTTGGAGGCGATGGGCTCGGCGGCGACGGGCTTGGAGGCGATGGGCTCGGAGGCGACGGGCTCGGAGGCGACGGGCTCGGAGGCGACGGGCTCGGCGGCGATGGGCTCGGAGGCGACGGGCTCCGATGCGACGGGCTCGGCGGCGACGGGCTCGGAGGCGACGGGCTCGGGGGCGATGGCCGCTGGCGCATTCTTCTTCTCCATCGCCGGCAGGGCTCGTACGGCGGTTGGGGTTTTTCCTTCGATTTGGAGAAGTTGATGGGACGTGAGAGGCGTGGTTTCGTGCGTGAGCGAGAATGAGACGTACTGTGTGCAGAGGGAGGGAGAGAGGGGCTTACGCATCCTAAATGCGACCCGCGTCCATTGGTGCACGTTTGCACCGCGACACGCGTCAACAATGGCACGTCTTCCACTTCTGCACCGCAACACGCGTCCTCGAGTCTAACCTTGGAAATTTAGATATACTCAGGTATACCCTCGAGTCATATACTAGCATTTTTTGTGTGCTCAGTTTTCCCCTTGGGTGCTAATACCGGCTAGTGCAATATACTCAGTTTTACCCTCAAGTGGCTGGTCAACAGAGAGTCAACAAATGGGATTAACCAGTTAAATGAGTTATTTAATGTGCAAAAAATTACGAAAAAGAGTGGCACGTACTCATGGAGTCTTTACCACAAGTTGCCACTTCTGAAATCATAGATAAATCATAGATAAATCAAGTTTTACCACAAATTGCCACTTCTCAAATCACCTAGTAGCTATGAAGGTGCATGGTTTTCCACAATAAGCCCTACCCAAAACAGCTTCCCCCAAAACATACTTTGTCTGAATGAGGCCATAATTTTCACACTCATGTATATTTGTATTGCAAATAGTTTGAGGTAGGCCAAGATGGGTTTTATTGTACAAAACACGCATTTTTCATTTTTTAAATCTCATATTTGAATCCCTTAGTCTGTTTACTACTCACTTGCCCTTGGTTTCTTGATACTACTCAGTTTTGCCCTCTCCCTTCACAAATTCTCACAGACGCCCAACATTGCCCTAATTGGTCTAGCCCATGTCACGCGGATCGTGCCCGCCGACCGTTGATCGTATGATTTAACGGGCAGGATAACCCCTATCTCTCTCTGGTCGGGGCCACCATCCTCTCTCTCTCTCTCTATCGGCGGTTAGCTTCCACCCTCTATGTATGCTAAAGGGCGGTTACCCAGTACGCTAAAGTTTGGTTTTACGTATTATTTTTCACGAGATAAATTATAAACTCTTTTAGGTATTATTTTTCACGCAAAAAATGATAAACCATCACCGATTTGTACTTTTCACGCAAAAAATGATACACCATCACCCATTTGTTGTAGCCATTACTTTTCACGCAAAAACTGATACACCATCACCAATTTATTGTAGCCATTACTTTCCACGCAAAAAATGATACACCATCACCCATCTCTTGTAGCCATTACTTTCCACACAAAAAATGATGAACAATCACCGATTTCTTGTAGCCATTACGGTAAAATGATAAACTATCATGAATTACCATTTCTTTTAGGCATTACTTTTCACGGTAAAATGATGAACAATCACCCATTTCTTGTAGCCATTACGGTAAAATGATAAACTATCATGAATTACCATTTCTTTTAGGCATTACTTTTCACGGTAAAATGATGAACAATCACCCATTTCTTGTAGCCATTACGGTAAAATGATAAACTATCATGAATTACCATTTGAAGGGATCTCGGGATACTAAATTAGTGTCATAAATGCTCCTACTTTTTCCTATATATGTGGTCAAAGTTTAAAGGGAAGTTTGACTAAACACAAAACCTAGATGACTACCCCCACAACGATCATGTCCTCCATAATTTATTGTGTAAACCCCCACAAGGCCACAACGGTCACCTCCTCCTTAATTTATTGTGTAAACCCCTACAACGGTCATCTCTCCCTTATAAACACCCACAACGGCCATCCCTTGTGTCAATAGGTTCTGCCTCTCTCTTCTTCGTTCACATACACTTGATCCATTGCCATGGCTTCCACGTGGATTATCATCATTGCCACCACCACCGTCAACACTGCCATTGATCATAGAGGAGTTCTTCATCGTCGTCTATGAAGATCCTTTGGTCAAGAAGGTACGTCCGCGTTCCCACATATATGATGCATGTGATTAATCATGGGGGCTACATGTATTTCGCCCTCCGTTTCGTTTCCAGACTATGTTACTATTGCATAATATCAGTGGCGGAGCTAATAACTAATAACCATGGTGCCAACACATATGGTGAAAATTTGCTGTTTTGCAAAAAAAAAAAAAAATTACCACCATGCAGGTTGCACTTGCATCTGATCTGCCAGTGCATAATACCAGACACTATGATAGCCTTAGACATCTTGCATGAAAATTCCACCTAAATTTTTCCATGAAAGAATTAGGCAATAAATGGACTCTGTTAATATTACATGTACTACTACTCGGACGACGAAGATACTGACGATGAAAGCGACGACGACGTGAAGCCATGCATCCATCCCCTTTAGATAAGGGAATTATGACCAAGAATATATATGTAGCTTCATATGCATTGATTTAGAGATCTAGCTATATATTATGCATTTAAAAAATTATATCGCAATTTCCACCATGATTCGAGCACCACAGCCTCCAAACGATGCCGATATCGGCATGGTCAGAACGGCTATGCTAGCCGCCACCGCTAGGTCACCGTCGGGAAGCACCATGTTTAGCATAAGATTCAGTTTAGATTAAGCTGCGAAAATAGTCACCTGCCATTGGCCGAGGCGGCCCCACGGAGCGGCTCTATATGATATTCTCTAAATAAATAGACGACCCCGGCGGTCATTGGTCTGCCGAGGCCCCACGGAGCGGGAATATATAATTTTCTCTAAATAAATAGAAGACCCCACTCGGTCATTGGCTGCGGCAGCCCTACGGAGCGGTAATATATGTCTTTTCTCGAAAAATAGACGACCCCACTGGTCATTGGCTGCGGCAGCCACACAGAGCGGTTATATATGTATTTTCTTGAAAAATAGACGACCCCACTGGTCATTGGCTGCGGCAGCCCTATAGAGCGGCCCCATTTGTCATTGGCAGCACCGCGTATACAATCAGGAAATAACGGCCCACGCGTCAGCGACAAATGGATGGCTACCCGTCAGCACGAGACGGTCAGAGAGGAACTGCCCTCTGTGCAGCCCCACCTCGATCTGTGCAGCCCCACCCGTCAGATTAACGGTAACGGTAAGGCCTCTGACCTGATGGCAACCCTCCCGTCCGAGGGGTTTCAAACTAGAGGGAGGAGAAAACTGAGGAAAAGTTAAGAGGCTGGGGAAAACTGAGCACAACTAAGGAACCAGGGGCACGAAAATAGAAATCCCTAATAACTAATATGCAGAGTATTTGGGAATTGCCGGATACGGTTTCCCGCTTCGCTTAATATTGTGTAGCTCACCCATGCCATGCCTTTGCAATACTATTCAACATTTAATTTGTGGGTAGAAAAATAACTTGAACTAATATTTAATTGTCGGGATTTCGACCCCGCTTAATCCGGATAAGTGCATTGCATCATGTTTGCCATGTCATGCGTACCATCCTGATCATGCTGGATCTTCTTATCCGTAGTAGTAAGACTTGAAAACGTTGTGTGTTCCAGCATTTTCTTCTTCCCGGATAGGATCGCGAAGTGGTGTGGTGAGATACGACGAGATCTCCGGATGTCCCTCGGCAAGCTTTAACAGGCAAGCATTTTCCCTATACTCATGTCCCTGCAGGAGTCGCTCACCTATTTTATTTTGCCTTCTTCCTCATGCTAGCTTTAAGTTGCGTTCTTGTCACGTGCCCCTTCCACTTACCTCAAGCAGCCTATATTGCCTCCACCAACCACCTACAGCTATTGTTTGGTTATCGGGTCTGCCTTGCGAGTCGTAGTGCATGCTAGTGCTGTTTATATCGTGTTACCCTTATTGCTATCTTATCGGGTTATCTGTTGGGAGATCATGACACATGCTACATGTTTATATCTGTTGAGGGTATCATGGTTACTTGTTAATAATTGTTAGCGGAGACATCGGTGGGTCAGTTGCTCATTTTATGGCGGCTCACTTGTGTTTCTTTAAAGCTTAGGACCCGAGTTCTTGTTATCTGTTCCGAGACTGAGCGCTCTAACCACACGTGGGTATGCCTATGGGTCTCCCCTCGACCACTGATGGAATCTACAGCTTTGTTCAGTGGCCACAACTAGATTGTAATGTTTCCTTTTTGATGCGTGCGTGCAAGCTTGTTTCCTTCTGTTACTTTTGGGGAAGCCTTATGCCTTGTATCCCCTTGTTCTTGTACGCACGTATAGGTGGGATACGATGTTAAGCGAGATCCGAAAGAGTGAGGTCATTGGTCATCTCCCCGCAGTGAGCTCTGATCCAATGTGCATCTCCTAGGAACTGACTTAGCCGTAGACTCAAACAGCTAAGTCCGCTTCGGAGATACGGCCGGACTTCGATTCGGGTTCAACTTGGTTAGGTGGCTTCCTGGACATTGTTGTCGTGAAGGAGAGTGCGAGTCGTGATATCCACCTGTCATAAGTGGGTCGATCGTGCGTGTGGGCACATTTGGGCAACCCCTGCAGGGTGTACATCTTATCGATAAGCCGCGTCCGCGGTTATGGACGACTTGGAGCTGTATGACTCGACCATAGACAACTTACACCTGTTGTTTCAATACTAATAACTTGCATAGTAACATAGAACAACTTAAATAATAACTGGTTAAAACTTGTCAACCGTGTGAGTGCCCTTGTAAGTACTTCCTTGCGAGGGGGAACGCATCGGCTGTGTTATGTTTGCAGAGTATAGAACTGTTAGTTGTGCGCTCTCTCACCTTCTCTGATAGACGACTGTTGTAGAGTGTCTCTATAGGTTTTTAGTGCTTGCGCGCTGCCGCTTAATCCCACCATATTGCCTATGATGTTCCTCTTGCGTCCTCTAAGTCCCCTGCGTGCCTCAAGTACAAAGGACGACTGGTTGACGAATGCTTATATGTCTTGAATTCTTGTTAAGTACGAACCCGTACTTATTGCTGCTTCTACGGGATATAACCGGGCAGGTATAAAGACCAATACGATGAAGGCGACGTTTGCAAGGTTACCCTTCCGGCTTGGCCTGGGCAGGGTTATGGACGCCACTGGTTATCTTCAGGACTCTTAGTCCAAATTTGTATCTTGTTCGTACTCAGACGTATTTGATCTTCTGTATGATTTGGATCTTATATTGTATATTTATATTCTTGACTCGTTGGAGTCGTTGTTGTAATATATCTGTTTCTTATGGGCTCTATTGTAATCCTGTTGTAATGTTACCGCTCGTGATTGATTCCACCCGCATCGCGTGCATGCTTCGGCGTGTACGAGACGCTTGGTGGTGCGTCTCCTAGAATCGATATCGTGCGGATTTCGGCGGATTCGCTGGGATCCTCATGGTACTGGTTTTGGGGCGTCACACAATCAACTATACACCAGGCAAGGCTAATGTAGTAGCAGATGCCTTAAGCAGGAAGAGTACGGAAAATCAACCTACGGAATGGGAGATTCCAAAGGAACTTCGGAAAGAGCTAGAGGACGCTCAGATTTTGTTTATTCAAGGTGATGTTAAGGGAAGTGTAGCAACCATGAGGATTATGGATGAGATGTATTCAGACTTGAAGTATGAGATTATCCGGAAACAAGTGGATGATTTGTTCATCCAAGAAGAAATCAAAAGGATTGGAGAGGGAAGACCATCAGATTTGAATCTAGGGGAGTTTGATTCACTATACTTCCAGAAAAGGATATGTGTACCGGATGATCCAGAAGTGAAGTCAATCATATTAAGAGAAGCACATGAAACTCCTTATTCAATACATCCGGGAAGTACTAAGATGTATATGGATTTGAAGGAGATGTTCTGGTGGAACAACATGAAAAGAGAGATAGCACAATATGTGTCTGAATGCCATACATGTCAGCGAGTGAAGGCAGAACATCAAAGTCCTGCTGGATTACTCAAACCACTAGAGATACCGCAGTGGAAATGGGATGAAATCTGAATGGATTTTGTTACTGGTCTACCAATGACTAGTAAGAGGAAGGATATGATATGGGTAATAGTGGATAGACTCACCAAGAGTGCTCATTTCATAGCTGTAAATACAAAGGATACTGCAGAGAAGCTTGTGGATATATATGTGAAGGAGATTGTTAGCAAGCATGGAGTACCAAAGAAAATAGTCTCAGATAGAGGTTCAATATTCACATCAGCGTTTTGGAAACAACTCCAAGAAGCTTTGGGAACCAAGTTGGATTTTAGTACAGCATATCATCCACAAACCGGAGGACAAACCGAAAGAACCAATCAGATACTTGAAGACATGCTTAGAGCTTGTGCTCTAAACTTTGGAGGATCATGGGAGGACCATTTACCTTTGGCGGAATTCTCATATAACAATAGTTATCAGAGTAGCATCCAGATGGCACCGTACGAAGCATTGTACGGAAGGAAGTGTCGATCACCAATTTGTTGGTTTGAAACCGGAGAGAACAAGGAGTTTACACCGGACTACATCAAGGAGAGACAAGGAGTCATCGAGGTGATTCGGGATAGACTCAAAATAGCTCAAAGTCGTCAAAAGAGTTACGCCGACCAAAGAAGAAGAGCTTGGGAACCGAAAGTAGGAGACATGGTATATTTAAAGGTTAGCCCAATGAAAGGACTTAAGAGGTTCGAAGTGAAAGAAAGTTAAGTCCTCGATATATAGGACCATTTAAGATACTCAGTCAGAATCGAGGAACAACTTTTGAGTTGGAATTACCGGCGCAACTAAGTCAAGCTCATAATGTATTTCATGTATCACAACTCAGAAAGTGTTTAAAGGCACCGGATGATCCCATCACATATGAAGAAATAGAATTGCAATCTGATCTAACTTATGTGGAAAAACCTGAAAAGATCTTAGAAGTACAATGGAAGAAGTTAAGGAACAGAGCAATCAAGTACTGCAAAGTTCAATGGCAACATCATCCTGAGCGAGAAGCAACTTGGGAGACGGAAGAAGAACTCAGGAAGTCTTACCCCGAGATGTTCAGGTACCAATCTTAACTTCGGGACGAAGTTTCGTTAAGGGGAGAGGTCGTAATAACCCGTAACATAGGAACAACGAAGGGTAGATTTAGAAATGGGATGTGCATTTCATCGCAAAACGGGGGAAATTTTCATGCCTTATTGCAACTAAACCTAAGAGGGATCGAGGTTCTCTCTCATTTTGCACTTAGGGTTAGGCAATGTGAGTGAGGAAATTTCGACATGATCTCTTTTGTATCTTATTGATTTGGGGAATAATTTCATTTGACAAGTGTTAATACATTGAACAATAAGCATTAAACAATATAAATATGGAATTCACCATTCAAACACAACTTATGAAATCAAATGACTTTGAACTTCACATTGAATATTAGATACAATATTTAATTCAGAATATAAACATTACATAAAGCAAAAGCTCATAAACAAAAACTTGAGCTTTATTGATAATCAACACAGAATACATTGTCTTTACAATATTATTGATACAAGAATTGATGAATAATAAATAGAAATGAAAAAGGAAAATTAAAAGGTTGTCCTAAACTAAAACCTAGACTAAATGCCTTGGAGAATATCTTCTGGTCATATTCAACTTCAAAACCTGCAAAACAGAAAAGCAAATGCTAGCCAGAATGTTAAGTGTTAGAAATTCAGTTTGGACAGGGTGAAGACATCACATAAATTCAGTTTGGACAGAGTACACTGTCACTGCATACTTGTGCTTGTCCAATGCCTGGACAGCACAAGATAGGATCAAGCAGACCAAGACTGAGCACCACAGAGGGCTCAAGTTTCAACATATGAGAGCTTGAGCTGGGCAACCCACAGCAAGGCCATGCATCAGCTTAGTCACAAAGCCAGCCAGGCTTGTGTGTCAAGGCCATGGTAAAAGTAGGGCTCATATAAAAGCAGCACAAACCCTAGAAACTGTAGCAGTCGACCAGATAAGGAATTCACCAGGTAAAGGTGAAGCTAGAGCAACACAGAGTTCATCCAGTTCTTGCTCAAGAACGGAACCAACACACACAAACCTCAGCCACCAGAAATCATGGTGACCTAGAAGATCAACCAGGACTGGAGGTGAAGGGCTGTGAACAAACCACAAGTCTGCATCAACACAAAATCTCATTCTAGGAGCTGGAACAAGGTATACCAAGTTCCTGGAAAAGATCCAATGGATCTAATCCATAAAGCATGCATGACACAGTCATGGGATTGAGTAGATGCTCAACAGGGTGAATCATCACTTGGTTTTCACCAAGGATCACTGCTAGTCTAAAAAGCCACCAAAATAGAAACCAGTAGATGTATTGCAATAATTAGAAGCTAGTAAAGACTACACAGAAGATCCTAGGCACATAACCATCAGGAAAACCCTAGATTTCATCACAGGCAAGCATATTGGCATTCATAGTTAATATGATCCCCAAACATGCAAGCAAAGTTGAGTAGCCACAAGATCCAACCAAACAGGTGAGCAACCAATCAGTAGCAAGGATACTGAGGTCACATCTCACACTTAGCATCATTTAAAGTAAAGCCAAACACATAACATCATTATCCAGATTTGGATTCAGATTCACACTACAAGAAAAGTTCTAATAGACAACGTCTCAAAATCGTCCGCTAAGGGGTATTTTTCATCGCCTATGGGCCTAACCCGACGATATGGGTTCTGTTGTCGAAACTGCGTCAGGAAAAGTCCTACGACGATTTTTTCGGTCCGTCGCACTTGGGCGCCCTTCCGCCACGGAAAATCGGACCGTTGCAGAAGTGTTTCCGGGAGCCCGTTGACTGCTGATGTCATGCAAACTGACACGTGGCATACGCCGTTAACTGGCAGTTAACGGCGTTAAACACTGAAACCCCGTGGTAGATGGTAGGCCCACACGAGGCCTGCCACGTCTTAAGCGGGCCGGCCCATTAAGTTTGCGGGCCGGGCCAGCTGACTTAGTTTGACCGGTCAACTATATAGCTAGGCTGGTCCATTAGTTACATGGGCCAGGCCTAACCTCTAAGGTTGACTGGTCAAAACATTAATGGGCCGGCCCACTAAGCATGTGGGCCGGGCCGAATGCACTCGTTTGACCGGTCAATAGGCAAAAGGGCCGGCCCACAAAACATGTGGGACCCACTTTCCTGTTATTGGGCCGACCCATTTACCAAGTGGGGTCCACTTTAAAGCAAGTGGGCCGACCCAAGAAGTTATTGGGCCGGCCCAATTAGCCTGTGGTTCCCATTTTCCTCCTATAGGGTCGGCCCATTTACTACGTGGGGTCCACAATAGAATAAATGGGTTGGCCCAACAAGCCAGTGGGCCGGGCCAAAATAACAGGTGGGTCCCACTTTCCTGTTAAAGGGCCGGCCCATTTAGTATGTGGGGTCCGCCATATAGCAAGTGGGCCGGCCCAACAAGTTAGTGGGGTCCACCGTATAGCAAGTGGGCCGGGCCAAAAACACAGGTGGGTCCCACTTTCCAGTTAAAGGGCCGGCCCATTTAGTATGTGGGGTCCACCATAACGTAATTGGGCTGGCCCAACAAGAAAGTGGGCCGGGCCAAAAACACAGGTGGGTCCCACATTCCTGTTAAAGGGTGATACGTCTCCGACGTATCGATAATTTCTTATGTTCCATGCCACATTATTGATGATATCTACATGTTTTATGCACACTTTATGTCATTATTACGCGTTTTCCGGAACTAACCTATTGACGAGATGCCGAAGGGCCGCTGTCGTTTTCTCGCTGTTTTTGGTTTCGTAAATCCTAGTAAGGAAATATTCTCGGAATCGGACGAAATCAACGCCCAGCATCCTATTTTTCCACGAAGCTTCCAGAACACCCGAGAGTCGCCAGAGGGGAGCCCTGGTGGGCCCAGGAGATAGGCCGGCGCGGCCCAGGCCCTGGCCCTGGCCGCGCCGCCTTACCCTCTCACAGCCTCTTCGACCCTCTGACGCCGCCTCTTCGCCTATTTAAGCCCCCTCGGCCTAAAACCTCGAGACGGAAAAGCCACGGTACGAGAAACCTTCCAGAGCCGCCGCCATCGCGAAGCCAAGATCTGGGGGACAGGAGTCTCTGTTCCGGCACGCCGCCGGGACGAGGAAGTGCCCCGGAAGGCTCCTCCATCGACACCACCGCCATCTTCATCACCGCCGCTCGTCTCCCATGAGGAGGGAGTAGTTCTCCATCGAGTCTCGGGGCTGTACCGGTAGCTATGTGGTTCATCTGTCTCCTATGTACTTCAATACAATAATCTCATGAGCTGCCTTACATGATTGAGATTCATATGATGATGCTTGTAATCTAGATGTCATTATGCTAGTCAAGTGGATTTTACTTATGTGATCTCCCGGAGACTCCTTGTCCCACGTGTGTAAAGGTGACAAGTGTGTGCACCGTGTGGGTCTCTTAGGCTATATTTCACAGAATACTTATTCACTGTTATGAATGGCATAGTGAAGTGCTTATTTATATCTCTTTATGATTGCAATGTGTTTTGTATCACAATATATCTATGTGCTACTCTAGTAATGTTATTAAAGTAGTTTATTCCTCCTGCACGGTGTAATGGTGACAGTGTGTGCATCATGTTAGTACTTGGCGTAGGCTATGATTGTGATCTCTTGTAGATTATGAAGTTAACTATTGCTATGATGGTATTTGCGGTGACCCAGCATACCACTGCATGTTGTAGTATACAAGTCGTTGATATGATCTTTGCGAAGGGACTTCTTCACAATTTGCCATATCCCTCAGAGTGGTACAACAGAAACATTGCAGGTCATAACACTCCATACTTTATTACAAACATTGTCTTAACAAGTTGGTATTCTCACAGGTCCTATGAGAACACCCTAAGATACTACTTAAGTACGATTACAACTCATAACAAATATAAAGAGCTCAACAACTTATTTAGGTAAGTTCTACGTTGCTCGGCTCTATGATGCTAAGGTATGTCACTACTCCTCTACCTCCGTGTCATCTGGTCCGTAGACTATCCCATAGTCTACGCCTTCCACTCCACCGGTAAGATCAGGTTCTTCGTAGACCAGCTCGTAGCTTCCTTCTGGTGCTCCATCGTTGATAGCCTCCACTTCCGGATCACAGTCTAGCAAGGGTGTCGAAAGAAAGTGAGTACAGAGGTACTCAGCAAGTTCTAAAAGAGTAAAACGGTGTTTGATGCACTAGCTATGACCATTGATCAGGAAATCGCAGGTCAATGCATGTTTTGAAAACATTTCTTCAAAAGGTTGCTTTTATTATGAAAACTATGCCCGTCGCCTTCACAGAGTTGACCAGAACTTCGTGGAGTTCCTTTCCTGCCGCGTTCGCAGCTCCCTTCCCGGAACAAGGAGTGACAGCCACAATTTGATACACTCGCAGAGGTGCATTACTTTTCCCACAAGAGATCTCACCCTTTTTGCCATCCGCAGGACTTGCCCCCGTTCACACTTCCTTTGGTGTGAGGCCAGGTATAAAGATCCAAGCCCACACCGCCTTCTCCGCGATCGCAAACCCACCCTTTTGTCCACCCGCACACCTCCAATAGACTTCCCCCGATAATACGGCTTTACTCATGGTGTACTTTGGACAATCCTTCATAGATCGTAGAGCCATCATCACTAATGGATGGGGATTTAAAAGGCTATCCCAACCTACGGTAGTGCCTCCAACACCCCGCCGGCTCTACCAATCCGTTGGCGTGCAGAAGGGAAAAGATACGACTGGCTTCCCCAGAGCCATTATAGATCTCATGGTCAACGCGAGTTGTACGGCGCTAGAATCACTGGACGGCATTGGTAATTTAATCCTAGGGTGATATAACCCATTGCAATGGAACCTCCACCATATCAACACATACCATGGTTCCATTGCCAGCCACATAGTCATATTCATAGTTGGAAAATAACATTTCATTTGCGATGCAGGAATGATAAGTATATAGCTTTGCATTAAAGTAGTAGAAAATAATCAAGTTGACATGAGCAAGGGTGAACTTGCCCGTGGACCGCGAGATAGTGCAGTTCAATGCAGTTGATGGAACCTGGACCTCGGGTTCTGTAAGAAGCATCATTGTCCGGTAAGGACAATGTTATAAAATCCAAATAATGCAATCATGGATGTATTATTTTATGTTAAATCCCTTTACCCCGTTGAGTTATTACAATTTAGGGTTGTATTTAAGATTTATGTCTTTGACAGTAATTTACAATTGATTTAAAAGTATAAACCATTTTAATTCACACAAAGTACAACAATTCAAAGTAAAACTATTTACTTGTTGATTCCTTTAATCATTCCAAAAATTGAAAATTATAGAGTCACCTCTATAGTTTTTGGAATAAAAAGAGTATAGTATTTTTCTGGGAAAAATACCCTTTCTCAAAAGAAATGACTTGGAATAATAGAATCTCATTTTGAAATGTTTGAAAATAAGTATTTAAACTTATTTGAGATTTTTCCTTGAATTATAAATACAAGGAAATAATAATTTTTAATTCCAAGTTATTATTTAAATTCTTAAAATTCATAATTTTGAATTTGTTTCATAAATTCCATTTCATATTTTATTCTTGTTAAGATTTATTTTTCATTCATAAATCCAATTTTTATTGGATTTTTAGAGTTGTTTATGATTTATTAAAATTTGGTAAAGTTTTGGTCTTTTATTAAATGTAAAAAGACCAAAATACCCCCCTGGACCCATATTGGGCCCAGCCCAATAACTTAAACCCAGGGACGGCCCAATAAGGCTGGTCCCCTTTTGGGTTCGGTGGCGCCGAAGCGGCCCACCTCACTCACTCTCACTCGGCCCTCTCACTCGCTCGCCTAACCCTAACCTTTGGCGACTCCCGTGGCGATGGCGTCGCCGCCATGGCCGCCGCCTCGCTCCGGCCATCGCCGTGCTCCTCCGCCGTAGCCACCTACCGAACTTGAACCGCCGCGAGCAGATCTATCGATCTGTCCGCGCAGTTTTTCCCTTCTCGTCCTCTCCTGGCGAATCGCCTCCGATCTGGATCTCGTGGAGAATCGCCTCGACGAACTCCGGCGAGATCTCGTCCTCGCCGACGATGGGTACGTGCCTGGAGTTGACCTGGCGCGGGTGCTACTTGCAGTACTCGTGCCGTCGCCTCAGGTGCTGCTACGGTGGTGCTGGTTCGTGTCTGGGTTCGCCGGCGTAACGTCGGCGCCTACCCTGGACTTGCAGCTGTTAGGGCCGCGCGAGCACTGCCTCGCCATGCCCTAGCCTCTCGCTTCCGTGCGCAAGTAAGTGTTGCATCTCCACCTTCTCCTCTCGTGCGCCTCCCTTTGTTATCGTTCTTCTTCCTCCTCATGCTCGTCGCTCTCTCGGTGATCCCGTGATCACACGTAGCCATGCTATTCCTATGCAATTTGCCCGTGCTTCTGTTAATTGTAAGTTCATGGCCCAATTACCATTTACTGGTACTGGCACATGCTGCTTTGCTTGCTGTTCATGCTGTGCTTGCTTCTCTGCTGCTCCTAGCATGCTCTACACTTGCCATGCTCTGTTGTACTTGCTCAAGAGCTAACTATGCCATGCTATGCTTGGTTATGACTTGCTTATGCTTACTGGTCTATCATGCTTGCTTGTCTAGGTGTACTTGTGATGCATCTGTGACACTTGTGTGTGTGCCGCTGGTGCCTGTGATATGCTTCAGTACTACCTCTGCAAGCCAATGATCCATTGGATCATTCCTTGCATGTTGGCTAACTTCCCTGTGTAGCTTGGCTTGCTATGATTGATCCATTTGATCAATTCACTTATCAGTGATAGCTTACTGGTTAATACTATGGCTATATGATTCACTTATCTGGTGATGCTGATGCTCAAGCATCACTGTGCTGTTGCTTACTTGTGCTGTTACTAATCTTAGCTATCTAGACTTGCTCTAGTGGCTATGAATTAAATTGTGTTGCTCAACAAGATGTCATCGTCGGTGCTTAGCATGGATCTGTGATAAATTCATGCTTGTATTACTTAAATGATGATGAACTGCTTATGCAGTGATGATTTAAATGACTTGCTTGTATATGAATTTATGATTCATGATTCCTTTACAAGCAATTAGAGTCTGAATCCATTTCTGGATAGTGATGTGATCTATTTGGCTTTCTCTTAATTGGTGCTAAGTGTGATGTGACCTCAGTAGCCTTGCTACTGACTGGTTGCTCACATAGTTGGTTGGATCTTGTTGGCTACTCATCTTTGCTTGCATATTTGGGGATCATAGTACTATGAATGCCAATATGCTTGCATGTGAAGAAATCTAGGGTTTCTGATGGTTGTATGCTTAGGATTTACTGTGTAGTCTTAGCTGCTAATCTTTGCCATCTACGGGTGCTGTCTGTGTATTTAATCTGGCTAGTGTATGCATCTGTGCATGATTTCTAGCTTCTGTGCACAAGATCTGTATCTGGATGACTTCTATTTTAGTAGCTTTTGACTGGCAGTAATCCTTGGTGAAAACCAAGTGATGATCTACCCATATGAGCATCTGCTCATCCCATGCTTATTTCATGCATATGATGGATTAGATCCATTGGATCTTTTCCAGGAACTAGGTATACCTTGTTCCAGTCTCCTAGAAAGAAATGTTTTGTTGATGCGGACTTGGGTTTGTGTCACAGCCTCTTCACCTCCAGATCTTGGATGATCTTCTCAGGTCACCATGATCTCTCGGTGGTTTGAGTGGTTGTGTGTGTTGGTTCTGTTCTTGCTCAAGAACCGGATGAACCGAGCTTGTTCTTGCTTCACCCTTACCTCGGTGAATCCTTATCCGGTCGACCGGTTATTATTTCTAGGGTTTGTGTCCCTTTTATATGAACCCCGCTTCTATCCTTGCATTGACACACAAGCCTGGCTTGCTTGGTGACTATGCTCGTTGCATGGCCTTGTCTGTTGCTGCCCAAGACACTTGAGCCGTGTGCTCTCATATGCCGAAACTTGAGCCCCGGTGGTGCTCAGTGTTTGGTCTCGTCGCTGCCCTTATCTTGTGCTGTCCATGGTTTTGGACAAGCACAAGTGTGCATGACACTTGGTTCTGTCCAAACTGAATCTTTGGCTAACACTAACATTCTGGCTAGTGTTGGTTCTCTGTTTTGCAGGTTTTGAAGATGGACATGGTCATGAAGAAATACTTCAAGTCATTTAGTCTAGGTTTTAGTTTAGGAATAATATTGTAATCTTTATTTTCATTTCTGTTTATTATTCATCAATTCTTGTATCAAGAATATTGTAAAGACAATGTAATCTGTGTTGTGATATCAATAAAGCCCAAGTTTTTGTTTATGAGCTTTTGATTTATGTAATATTTATATTCTGGAATAAATATTGTATTTCTTATTCACTTTGAAATTCAAAGTTGTTTGAATTCTTAAGTTGTGTTTAAATTATGAATTTCCATTTTTATATTGTTCAATGCTTATTGTTAAATGTATTAACACTTGTCAAATGAAATCAATTCCCCAAATCAACAAGATACAAAAGAGATCATGTCGAAATTTCCCTAACTCAAGTTGCCTAACCCTAAGTGCAAAATGAGAGAGAACCTCGATCCCTCTTAGGTTTAGTTGCAATAAGGCGCGAAAATTTCCCCGTTTTGCGATGAAATGCACATCCCATTTCTAAATCTACCCTTCGTTGTTCCTATGTTCTGGGTTATTACAGCCTCTCCCCTAACGTAAACTTCGTCCCGAAGTTAAGATTGGTACTCGAACATCTCGGGGTAAGACTTCCTTAATTCTTCTTCCGTCTCCCAAGTTGCTTCTCGCTCAGATGATGTTGCCATTGCACTTTACAGTATTTGATTGCCCTGTTTCTTAACTTCTTCCACTGTACTTCTAAGATCTTTTCCGGTCTTTCCACATAAGTTAGGTCAGATTGCAATTCTATTTCTTCATATGTGATGGGATCATCCGGTGCCTTCAAACACTTCCTGAGTTGTGATACATGAAATACATTATGAACTTGACTTAGTTGTGCCGGTAACTCCAACTCAAAAGCTGTTCCTCGATTCTGACTGATTATCTTAAATGGTCCAATATATCGAGGGCTTAACTTTCCTTTCACTCCGAATCTCTTAAGTCCTTTCATTGGGTTAACCTTCAAATATACCATGTCTCCCACTTTCGGTTCCCAATCTCTTCTCTTTAAGTCGGCGTAACTCTTCTGACGACTCTGAGCTATTTTGAGTCTATCCCGGATCACCTCGATGACGTCTTGTCTCTCCTTGATGTAGTCCGGTGTAAACTCCTTGTTTTCTCCGGTTTCAAACCAACAAATTGGTGATCTACACTTCCTTCCGTACAATGCTTCGTACGGTGCCATCCGGATGCTACTCCGATAACTATTGTTATATGAGAACTCCGCTAAAGGTAAATGGTCCTCCCATGAGCCTCCAAAGTTCGCAGCACAAGCTCTAAGCATGTCCTCAAGTATCCGATTGGTTCTTTCGGTTTGTCCTCCGGTTTGTGGATGGTATGCTGTACTGAAATCCAACTTGGATCCCAAAGATTCTTGTAGTTGTTTCCAGAATGCTGATGTGAAAATTGAACCTCTATCTGAGACTATCTTCTTTGGTACTCCATGCTTGCTAACAATCTCCTTCACATATATATCCACAAGCTTTTCTGCAGTATCTTTTGTGTTTACGGCTATGAAATGAGCACTCTTGGTGAGTCTATCCACTATTACCCATATCATATCCTTCCTCTTACTAGTCATTGGTAAACCAGTAACAAAATCCATTCCTATTTCATCCCATTTCCATTCCGGTATCTCTAGTGGTTTGAGTAATCCCGCAGGACTCGATGCTCGCCTTCACTCGTTGACATGTATGACATTCCGAGACATATTGTGCTATTTCTCTTTTCATGTTGTTCCACCGTAACATCTCCTTCAAATCCATATA
Source organism: Lolium rigidum (assembly GCF_022539505.1). Taxonomy (NCBI): domain Eukaryota; kingdom Viridiplantae; phylum Streptophyta; class Magnoliopsida; order Poales; family Poaceae; genus Lolium; species Lolium rigidum. Next base: position 330,104,383 of record NC_061514.1, on the reverse strand, counting down.
CATCTTAGTACTTCCTGGATGTATTGAATAAGGGGTTTCATGTGCTTCCTTTAATATGATTGACTTCACTTCCGGATCATCCGGTACACGTATCCTTTTCTCGGAAGTATAATGAATCAAAATCCCCTAGATGGAATTCCGATGGTCTTCCTTCGCCAATCCTCTTGATTTCCTCTTGGATGAACAAATCATCCGCTTGCTTTCGGATAATCTCATATTTCAAGTCCGAGTACATCTCATCCATAATCCTCATGGTTGCTATACTTCCTTTGACATCACCTTGAATAAACAAAATCTGAGCATCTTCTAACTCTTTCCGAAGTTCCTTTGGAATCTCCCATTCCGTAGGTTGATTCTCCGTACTCTTCCTACTTAGGGCATCTGCTACTACATTAGCTTTGCCTGGTGTATAGTTGATCTTAAGATCGTAATCCTTAATCAACTCTAACCATCTCTTCTGTCTCATGTTTAATTCTTTTCGGGTGAAGAAATATTTCAAACTTTTGTGATCGGTGTATAACTCACACTTGGATCCATATAGAAATTGTCTCCAACTCTTCAAAGCATACACAACTGCCGCTAACTCGAGATCATGTACTGGGTAGTTGTGTTCATGTGGTTTCAACTGTCTTGATCCATAAGCTATTACCTTCCGATCTTGCATAAGAACACATCCAAGTCCATTCTTGGAAGCATCACAATACACCGTGTAATCCTTTCCAGGTTCAGGAACTGCTAACACCGGTGCCGTGGTTAACTTATCTTTGAGTGTTTGGAAGCCGGCTTCACACTCATCCGTCCACACAAATGGAGTATTTTTCTTGAGTAACTTGGTCATTGGTCCCGCAATCTTCGAAAATCCCTCTATGAATCTCCGATAATAGCCTCGCCATACCAAGAAATCCTCGTATCTCCTTAGCATTTTTAGGTGATTTCCATTCCAATACGGACGGAACCTTGCTTGGATTCACCGCTATGCCTTCTTTGGTTATGACATGTCCAAGAAATTCAACACTATCTAACCAAAATTTGCACTTGCTAAACTTCGCATATAGCTGATGTTCCCTCAAAGTTTGCATAACTATCTTCAAATGCTTGGCATGTTCTTCTTTATCTTTGGAATAGATTAGAATATCATCTATGAACACTATCACAAACTTGTCCAAGTACTTCATGAATATCTTGTTCATCAAATTCATGAAAATTGCTGGTGCATTTGTTAGTCCAAATGGTACAACCAAGTATTCATGGTGTCCATACCTTGATACAAACGCTGTTTTTGGTACATCCTCCTTCTTGATCTTGATTTGATGGTATCCGGACCTTAAATCTATCTTCGAGAAGACTCCCGCTCCTTGAACTTGATCAAAAAGGTCTTGAATTCTAGGTAAAGGATACTTGTTCTTGATAGTTACATTGTTCAAATTTCTGTAATCTCCACACATCCTCTTTCCTCCATCTCTTTTATCCACAAAAATAACTGGTGTACCCCATGGTGACACACTTTCTTGAATAAATCCCTTCTGTTCCAGCTCATCTATCTGAGCTTTCAGTTCCACTAACTCCTTTGGCCCCATCTTATATGGTGGTTGTGCTATTGGTGCCGTGCCCGGAATCGCATCGATTGTGAATTCTATCTCTCTATCGGGTGGCATTCCCGGTAGTTCCTTAGGAAATACATCCTTAAACTCATTCACTACAGGAATATCCTCAATTCTCACTTCCTTCAAACTATTTAGTTCCAATCCGATCTCCAACTCACTGTACTTATCTCCTTGGAACACTATTCGACCTCCGATGGAGTTGCGAAGTGATACTGTTTTGTCTCCACAGTTAATCACCGCTCCATTTTCTGTCAACCAATCCATCCCTAGGATGACCGATATGTCCTTCATGGGTATGATGAATAGGTCCGCGAAATACACACAATCACATATGGTTAGGACTTGTGCTTCTTTCACGTGGGTTACTAAGATCGTTCCCCCGCGGATAGAACAGCTTATAGGGGTTTCTAACTTAGAACATCTAAGCCCGAATTTTTCCACAAACTCCAATGCAAGAAATGATGTGGTTGCTCCAAGTATCAAATAATACTTTGCCAGGATGAGTAAGAATGCTTAGCGTACCTAAGACCGTTTGATCCGACTCTTCCGCTTGTTCCAAAGATGTGCAATTCAGCTTTCCATAAGGCTTTCCCTCTTATTGTTGTTGTTGTTGTAGTTGCGGTTGTTGTTGTTGTTGTTGTTGTTGTTGTTGCGTGTTGTTGTTGTTGTTTCCACCTCGTCCTCCGCAGCTCGTCCGCTCCAAGACGCCTTGTTTGGACAATCCGGCTTGATGTGTCCATCCTTCCCACAACCATAACAGATGATTCGGGTTTCCGACAATCCTTCCGCAAATGACCTCTTAGGCCACAATTGTTGCGTATGATCCGGTTGATTGGATTCTCGACTCGACCTCCCCGTTGTATTGATTACCGCAGTAGGTCGGTATCGGGGTTTGAAACTCCGATCAGGTGTTGGTTTACTGATTGGGTACTTCCTTGGCTCTATACGAGCCCTCTTCCTCCTGTCCTCTTGGACTTGCCGGTAATCATCCTCGAAAGTGATTGCCGAGTCAATCAGTTCCTGGAATTCAGCAGTCCGTGCCAACCTCAGTTGCATCTTCATGTATGGATTCATGCCTTTCATGAACCGCTTCTTCCGCTTCTCCTCCGTATCTACATCCTCAGGTGCATACCTGGATAACCTATTGAAATCCCGAACATACTGCATGATGGGTGCAGTATTCTGTCTTAGTTCTTCAAACTCCCTCTTCTTCAACTCCACCACGCTGTCCGGAACATGAGCATCCCGAAACTTCTTCTTGAACTCCTCCCAGGTGAATACCTTATCTGGAGGGTGTACTGCTACAAGGTTCTCCCACCATGATGCTGCTGGTCCTGACAACAGATAAGTGGTATATCTGATCTTCTCCTCATCGTTGCAACCAACGGTCTTCAACTTCCGTTCCGTATCCATGAGCCAATCTTCAGCGTCCATTGGTTCTGGAGCTGATGTAAATGGTAGTGGTCTTGCATTTTGGAAGTCCGATAGAGTTACTCCCTTGCCTTCATTACCCCTATCATTAATGACATGGGTAAAGAAATCCTGCATGTTCTTGCTCTGGCTTTCCTGGTAACGCCTCCTATCTTCCTCCATTGACCTCATATACCGTTGGAAGTCCGGGTGCAACATTGGGTGTGGTGGTGGTGGTGCGTTCTCTCGCTCTAGCTGCCGCATCCGCCTCCTCTTTCTCTCTCGGCTTCCCGCTCTCTGCGAGCCTCTTCGGTTTCTACTAACGCCATTTCCCCCTAGTCCCGTAACAAAGAGCGATTACTCATAATTACACCATGCGAATGTTTTCCGAGCTCAACTCATTGCCCGTAACTAGTCACACAATGAAATCAAGAAGCAAATCCAAAACAAACATTTATTATGTATATACACCGTATAATACATAACACACTCACAAACTTATATTACATGTGGTATATATAAACCACTTATTTGGCTCAAAGCCCAAGCCAACGGAAATTTAAAATACGTTCTATTACAATACCACCTAGATTACTTTATTCTTCCTTGGAGCTCTACTCCTCATCATCTTCATTCGCCTCCGCATACATCCCTGGGGTCCATCCGGTACAGCGGTCTGTCCTCCGAAGACCGTCCGGAATGAAGGTTCTTCCCGTAGGTATGTAGTCTGAATCGGACGAAGTGCCGAGACAGAGATCCGTCATGCCAAAGTAACTAGATAAAGACTCATACATATCCCCGTGGAATACAGCTCCTCTTCTCCAATCATCCATGGAGGATTCCTATTCACTTGACCCCTCATCTTCTTCTTCTTCTTTTTCTTTGTTCCGTAACTCTCACCTACGACGTACCGGGATGTTTTGGGTAATCCCATCTCCAAATCTAAAGAAATGGAGTTGGTGTCTTGCTCCTTCTGCCCATAGCTTTGGTTAACATTCTGGTTAACCGCATCACTCTCATCTCCTGTATCACATGGAATTGGCTCCTCCTCATCACCGAAAGGTTCCCCGAAACGCCAACCCGTCGAGTTCTCGATCGGTGACTCCGAGCAGTTTATGTTCCATGAATGGTCTCCCCCATATCCAGTATCATATGATGCTGACACGTGTGGATAGTGCGGAACAAAGTTAGGTGTAAGTGGATCTCTTGTAAGTGGATTTCTCTGGGACCACTGGTCACTCAAATCTACATCGCTGTCTGGGTTAAAGAAAGGTGTAGTATGTTGTGGTTGTGCCCTCAAATCTCGCATCCGAGTTTGGACTTTATCAGGGTCCGTGAACTCAGCTAGCATGTGGTCAATCTCACCTCTCATCTTCATGTGTAAAAGGTACATCGTGGTCAATAAAGACTTACAGCCTATCCATGTGCCGTGCTGCAGCCTTCGTGACTTCGTGTGCTAACACCAAATGATTCGCAGTGGGATCCTCATCTTCCTCGGCATGAGGTATATGAGAAAACTCGAACATAGCAGTTCTATCGACTTGTGCTGCCTTATCTCAAGGATTGCCTTGAATAGGCCCATATGGTAGGCTGTGGTGATAGTTTTGGCTTCTCCGTATGGCATTATACGACTCATCGCCAGCTTTTTCCGTAGTTGGACCGATACTCGCACTTGGCTAGGATTTCCCCATCATAGTAGGTATACTTGATAACGTGTATCCGTGGATCACAATGAAGTTCCTTCAAGCATCCCACACAGAGAGCCGTTATTGGTCCATCATAATCACCGAGCCAACCCTCAACCTTCCTCAAAGTCCTCTTAGGAAAAGTGTTCGCCATTATGGCCGTATACAAAAGCAGAATATTAGTAGTGATAATGCATCATAATAGCTATAATAAAGAATTATCGCACTAAAATATATGGTTTTGCTATTCTCAAGTGAATAATCACCATACTTCTAGAGAATCCTTTACTATTTCTACTAGACTCCTACAGGTTTCTTCCCTATACTAGGTTTTTCCAACCTAAGGTCGCAACATTTGCTCTGATACCACCTGCGGTGACCCAAAGATACCACCGCATGTTGTAGTATACAAGTCGTTGATATGATCTTTGCGAAGGGACTTCTTCACAATTTGCCATATCCCTCGCAGTGGTACAACGAAACATTGCAGGTCATAACACTCCATACTTTATTACAAACATTGTCTTAACAAGTTGGTATTCTCACAGTCCTATGAGAACACCCTAAGATACTACTTAAGTACGATTACAACTCATAACAAATATAAAGAGCTCAACAACTTATTTAGGTAAGTTCTACGTTGCTCGGCTCTATGATGCTAAGGTATGTCACTACTCCTCCACCTCCGTGTCATCTGGTCCGTAGACTATCCCATAGTCTACGCCTTCCACTCCGCCGGTAAGATCAGGTTCTTCGTAGACCAGCTCGTAGCTTCCTTCTGGTGCTCCATCGTTGATAGCCTCCACTTCCGGATCACGCCTAGCAAGGGTGTCGAAAGAAAGTGAGTACAGAGGTACTCAAGCAAGTTCTAAAAGAGTAAAAGGTGTTTGATGCACTAGCTACGACCATTGATCGTGAAATCGCAGGTCAATGCATGTTTTGAAAACATTTCTTCAAAAGGTTGCTTTTATTATGAAAACTATGCCCGTCGCCTTCACAAGTTGACCAGAACTTCGTGGAGTTCCTTTCCTCGCCGCGTTCGCAGCTCCCTTCCCGGAACAAGGAGTGACAGCCACAATTTGATACACTCGCAGAGGTGCGTTACTTTTCCCACAAGAGATCTCACCCTTTTTGCCATCCGCAGGGACTTGCCCCCGTTCACACTTCCTTTGGTGTGAGGCCAGGTATAAAGATCCAAGCCCACACCGCCTTCTCCGCGACTGCAAACCCACCCTTTTGTCCACCCGCACACCTCCAGTAGACTTCCCCGATAATACGGCTTTACTCATGGTGTACTTTGGACAATCCTTCATAGATCGTAGAGCCATCATCACTAATGGATGGGGATTTAAAAGGCTATCCCAACCTACGGCAAGTGCCTCCAACACCCCACCGGCTCTACCAATCCGTTGGCGTGCGTAAGGGAAAAGATACGACCGGCTTCCCCGCAGCCATTATAGATCTCATGGTCAACGCGATTTGTACGGCGCTAGAATCACCGGACGGCATTGGTAATTTAATCCTAGGGTGATATAACCCATTGCAATGGAACCTCCACCATATCAACACATACCATGGTTCCATTGCCAGCCACATAGTCATATTCATAGTTGGAAAATAACATTTCATTTGCGATGCAGGAATGATAAGTATATAGCTTTGCATTAAAGTAGTAGAAAATAATCAAGTTGACATGAGCAAGGGTGAACTTGCCCGTGGACCGCGAGATAGTGCAGCTCAATGCAGCTGATGGAACCTCGGACCTCGGGTTCTTGTAAGAAGCATCATTGTCCGGTAAGGACAATGTTATAAAATCCAAATAATGCAATCATGGATGTATTATTTTATGTTGAATCCCTTTACCCCGTTGAGTTATTACAATTTAGGGTTGTATTTAAGATTTATGTCTTTGACAGTAATTTACAATTGATTTAAAAGTATAAACCATTTTAATTCACACAAAGTACAACAATTCAAAGTAAAACTATTTACTTGGTGATTCCTTTAATCATTCCAAAAATAATTGAAAATTATAGAGTTACCTCTATAGTTTTTGGAAATAAAAGGAGTATAGTATTTTTCTGGGAAAAATACCCTTTTTCAAAAGAAATGACTTGGAATAATAGAATTTCATTTTGAAATGTTTGAAAATAAGTATTTGAACTTATTTGAGATTTTTCCTTGAATTTTAAATACAAGGAAATAATAATTTTAAATTCCAAGTTATTATTTAAATTCTTAAAATTCATAATTTTGAATTTGTTTCATAAATTCCATTTCATATTTTATTCTTGTTAAGATTTATTTTTCATTCATAAATCCAATTTTTATTGGATTTTTAGAGTTGTTTATGATTTATTAAAATTTGGTAAAGTTTTGGTCTTTTATTAAATGTAAAAAGACCAAAATACCCCCTGGACCCATATTGGGCCCAGCCCAATAACTTAAACCCGTGGACGGCCCAATAAGGCTGGTCCCCTTTGGGTTCGGTGGCGCCGAAGCGGCCCACCTCACTCACTCTCACTCGGCCCTCTCACTCGCTCGTCTAACCCTAACCTCTGGCGACTCCCGTGGCGATGGCGTCGCCGCCATGGCCGCCGCCTCGCTCCGGCCATCGCCGTGCTCCTCCGCCGTAGCCACCTACCGAACCTGAACCGCCGCGAGCAGATCTATCGATCTGTCCGCGCAGTTTTTCCCTTCTCGTCCTCTCCTGGCGAATCGCCTCCGATCTGGATCTCGTGGAGAATCGCCTCGACGAACTCCGGCGAGATCTCGTCCTCGCCGACGATGGGTACGTGCCTGGGGTTGACTCGGCGCGGGTGCCGCTTGCGCACTCGTGCCGTCGCCTCGTGTGCTTGCTACGGTGGTGCCGGTTCGTGTCCGGGTTCGCCGGCGTAACGTCGGCGCCTACCCCGGACTTGCAGCTGTTAGGGCCGCGCGAGCACCGCCTCGCCATGCCCTAGCCTCTCGCTTCCGTGCGCAAGTAAGTGTTGCATCTCCACCTTCTCCTCTCGTGCGCCTCCCCTTGTTACCGTTCTTCTTCCTCCTCATGCTCTGTCGCTCTCTCGGTGATCCCGTGATCACACGTAGCCATGCTATTCCTATGCAAATTGCCTGTGCTTCTGTTAATTGCAAGTTCATGGCCCAATTACCATTTACTGGTACTGGCACATGCTGCTTTGCTTGCTGTTCATGCTCGTGCTTGCTTCTCTGCTGCTCCTAGCATGCTCTACACTTGCCATGCTCTATTGTGCTTGCTCAAGAGCTAACTATGCCATGCTATGCTTGGTTATGACTTGCTTATGCTTACCGGTCTATCATGCTTGCTTGTCTAGGTGTACTTGTGATGCATCCGTGACACTTGTGTGTGTGCCGTAGGTGCCTCGTGATATGCTTCAATGATTACCTCTCGCAAGCCAATGATCCATTGGATCATTCCTTGCTTGTTGGCTAACTTCTCCGTGTAGCTTGGCTTGCTATGATTGATCCATTTGATCAATTGATTGTCGATGATAGCTTACTGGTTAATACTGTGGCTATATGATTCACTTATCTGGTGATGCTGATGCTCAAGCATCACTGTGCTATTGCTTACTTGTGCTGTTGCTCATCTTAGCTATCTAGACTTGCTCTAGTGGCTATGAATTAAATTGTGTTGCTTAACAGTATGCTACTGTCATGCTTAGCATGGATCTGTGATAAATTCATGCTTGTATTACTTAAATTATGATGAACTGCTTATGCAGTGATGATTTAAATGACTTGCTTGTATATGAATTTATGATTCATGATTCCTTTACAAGCAATTAGAGTCTGAATCCATTTCTGGATAGTGATGTGATCTATTTGGCTTTCTCTTAATTGGTGCTAAGTGTGATGTGACCTCAGTAGCCTTGCTACTGACTGGTTGCTCACATAGTTGGTTGGATCTTGTTGGCTACTCATCTTTGCTTGCATATTTGGGGATCATAGTAACTATGAATGCCAATATGCTTGCCTGTGAAGAAATCTAGGGTTTCTGATGGTTGTATGCTTAGGATTTACTGTGTAGTCTTAGCTGCTAATCTTTGCCATCTACGGGTGCTGTCTGTGTATTTAATCTGGCTAGTGTGTGCATCTGTGCATGATTTCTAGCTTCTGTGCACAAGATCTGTATCTGGATGACTTCTATTTTAGTGGCTTTTGACTGGCAGTAATCCTTGGTGAAAACCAAGTGATGATCTACCCATATGAGCATCTGCTCATCCCATGCTTATTTCATGCATATGATGGATTAGATCCATTGGATCTTTTCCAGGAACTAGGTATACCTTGTTCCAGCTCCTAGAAAGAAATGCTTTGTTGATGCAGACTTGGGTTTGTGTCACAGCCCTTCACCTCCAGATCTTGGATGATCTTCTCAGGTCACCATGATCTCTGGTGGTTTGAGTGGTTGTGTGTGTTGGTTCTGTTCTTGCTCAAGAACTGGATGAACTGAGCTTGTTCTTGCTTCACCCTTACCTGGTGAATCTTATCTGGTCGACTGGTTATTATTTCTAGGGTTTGTGTCCCTTTTATATGAACCCTGCTTCTATCCTTGCATTGACACACAAGCCTGGCTTGCTTGGTGACTATGCTGTTGCATGGCCTTGCTGTTGCTGCCCAGCACACTTGAGCTGTGTGCTCTCATATGCTGAAACTTGAGCCCCTGGTGGTGCTCAGGTTTGGTCTGCTGCTGCCCTTATCTTGTGTTGTCCATGGTTTTGGACAAGCACAAGTGTGCATGACACTTGGTTCTGTCCAAACTGAATTCTTTGGCTAACACTAACATTCTGGCTAGTGTTGGTTCTTTGTTTTGCAGGTTTTGAAGATGGACATGACCATGAAGAAATACTTCAAGTCATTTAGTCTAGGTTTTAGTTTAGGAATAATATTGTAATCTTCATTTTCATTTCTGTTTATTATTCATCAATTCTTGTATCAAGAATATTGTAAAGACAATGTAATCTGTGTTGTGATATCAATAAAGCCCAAGTTTTTGTTTATGAGCTTTTGCTTTATGTAATATTTATATTCTGGAATAAATATTGTATTTATTATTCACTTTGAAATTCAAAGTTGTTTGATTTCATAAGTTGTGTTTTAAATTATGAATTCTATTTTTTATAATGTTCAATGCTTATTGTTAAATGTATTAACACTTGTCAAATGAAATCAATTCCCCAAATCAACAAGATACAAAAGAGATCATGTCGAAATTTCCCTAACTCAAGTTGCCTAACCCTAAGTGCAAAATGAGAGAGAACCTCGATCCCTCTTAGGTTTAGTTGCAATAAGGCGCGAAAATTTCCCCCGTTTTGCGATGAAATGCACATCCCATTTCTAAATCTACCCTTCGTTGTTCCTATGTTCTGGGTTATTACAGTATTGATGTGATCTATGCCTCCTTTCGTAGCTTGAAGGTGATAGTGTGCATGCTATGTTAGTACTTGGTTTGGTTATGTTGATCTGTCATGCACTCTAAGGTTATTTAAATATGAACATCGAATATTGTGGAGCTTGTTAACTCCGGCACTGAGGGTTCGTGTAATCCTACACAGTTAGTGGTGTTCAACAAGAGGGTGTAGAGTCTAGCATCTATCTATTTATTCTGTTATGTGATCAATGTTGAGAGTGTCCACTAGTGAAAGTATGATCCCTAGGCCTTGTTCCTAAATACTGTTATCGCTGCTTGTTTACTGTTTTACTACTGCCTGCAATATTACCACCATCAACTACACACCAGTCCTGGACAGCAAAGCACTTTTCTGGTGCCGTTGCTACTATTTATTCATACCACCTGTATTTCACCATCTCTTCGCCGAACTAGTGCACCTATTAGGTGTGTTGGGGACACAAGAGACTTCTTGCTTTGTGGTTGCGGGGTTGCATGAGAGGGATATCTTTGACCTCTTCCTCCCTGAGTTCGATAAACCTTGGGTGATCCACTTAATGGAAACTTGCTGCTGTTCTACAAACCTCTGCTCTTGGAGGCCCAACACTGTCTACAAGAATAGAAGCTCCCGTAGACATCAAGCACTTTTTGGCGCCGTTGCCGGGGACCTGAAGGAACAAGCTTTCCTCCCTCGTCAAGTACGCGCAAGCACTTTTCTGGCGCCGTTGCCGGGGAGGAAAGGTAAAAGGCACTCATACTTCGGTTCCAGGTAACAGTACTTTTCTGGCGCCATTGTGTTTGTGCTCGAAGCTATTTCCTTTAGATCGTGCAATTGCATCTTTTTGTTTCTTGTTTACACTAGTAAGGCATAATGGAAAACAACAAAAATATGAGAGATCTTTATGAACTTTATCTTGAATTAGGACATGATGTGTTTGAAGAGAGAATTAAAAAACCCATGGAACTTTATATGCATGCTAATGGGAATGTTATTAATATGAATGCTTTGAACAATATTGTTGCTAATGCTATGGAAAATTCTAAGCTTGGGGAGGTCGGTTTTGATGAAAATGATCTCTTTAGCCCTCCGGGTATTGAGGAGAAAGTTTATGTTGATTATGATATGCCTCCCATATATGATGATTATAATGATAGTAGTCTTTTGTTACCGCCTGTTATGGAGAGTAAATTTGATTATGATTACAATATGCCTCCTATATTTGATGATAGCTACTTTGTTGAATTTGCTCCTACTACAATTAATAAGAATAACTATGCTTATGTTGGGAGTAGTAATAATTTTATGCATGAGACTCATGATAAGAATGCTTTATGTGATAGTTATATTGTTGAGTTTGCTCATGATGCTACTGAAAGTTATTATGAGAGAGGAAAATATGGTTGTAGAAATTTTCATGTTACTAAAACACCTCTCTTTTTGCTGAAATTTTTGAAGCTACACTTGTTTTATCTTTCTATGCTTGTTGCATTATGCTTCTTGAATTTATTTATTTACAAGATTCCTATGCATAGGAAGCATGTTAGGCTTAAATTTGTTTCATACTTGCCTCTTGATGCTCTCTTTTGCTTCAACTACTATTTCTTGCGAGTGCATTATTAAAACTGCTGAGCCCATCTTAACGGCTATAAAGAAAGAACTTCTTGGGAGATAACCCATGTGTTTATTTTGCTACAGTACTTTGTTTTATATTTGTGTCTTGGAAATTGTTACTACTGTACCAACCTCTCCTTATCTTAGTTTTGTGCATTGTTGTGCCAAGTAAAGTCGTTGATAGTAAGGTTCATACTAGATTTGGATTACTGCGCAGAAATAGATTTCTTTGCTGTCACGAATCTGGGCAAAATTCTCTGTAGGTAACTCAGAAAATTATGCCAATTTACATGAGTGATACTCAGATATGTACGCAACTTTCATTCAATTTGAGCATTTTCATTTGAGCAAGTCTGGTGCCTCAATAAAATTCGTCTTTACGGACCTGTTCTGTTTTGACAGATTCTGCCTTTTATTTCGCATTGCCTCTTTTGCTATGTGGGATGGATTTCTTTGTTCCATTGACTTCCAGTAGCTTTGGGCAATGTCCAGAAGTGTTAAGAATGATTGTGTCACCTCTGAACATGTGAGTTTTTGATTATGCACTAACCCTCTAATGAGTTTGTTTCGAGTTTGGTGTGAAGGAAGTTTTCAAGGGTCAAGAGAGGAGGATGATACACTATGATCAAGAAGAGTGAAAGCTCTAAGCTTGGGGATGCCCCGGTGGTTCATCCCTGCATATTTCAAGAAGACTCAAGCATCTAAGCTTGGGGATGCCCAAAGCATCTCCTTCTTCATCGACAAATTATCAGGTTCCTTCTCTTGAAACTATATTTTTATTCGGTCACATCTTATGTACTTTACTTGGAGCGTCTGTGTGCTTCTATTTTTGTTTTTGTTTGAATAAATGCTTGTTTGGGAGAGAGACACGCTCCACTGGTTCGTATGAACACATGTGTTCTTAGCTTTTAATGTTCATGGCGAAGGTTGAAACTGCTTCGTTAATTGTTATATGGTTGGAATCAGAAAATGCTACATGTAGTAATTGGTATGATGTCTTGAAAAATGTGATACTTGGCAATTGTTGTGCTCATGTTTAAGCTCTTGCATCATATACTTTGCACCTATTAATGAAGAAATACATAGAGCTTGCTAAAATTTGGTTTGCATAATTGGTTTCTTTAAAGTCTAGATAATTTCTAGTATTGAGTTTGAACAACATGGAAGACAGTGTAGAGTCTTATAATGCTTACAATATGTCTTTTATGTGAGTTTTGCTGCACCGGTTCATCCTTGTGTTTATTTCAAATAAACCTTGCTAGCCTAAACCTTGTATCGAGAGGGATTACTTCTCATGCATCCAAAATCCTTGAGCCAACTACTATGCCATTTGTGTCCACCATACCTACCTACTACATGGTATTTCTCCGCCATTCCAAAGTAAATTGCTTGAGTGCTACCTTTAAATTTCCATTCTCTACCTTTACAATATATAGCTCATGGGACAAATAGCCTAAAAACTATTGTGGTATTGAATATGTACTTATGCACTTTATCTCTTATTAAGTTGCTTGTTGTGCGATAACCATGTTCCTGGGGACGCCATCAACTACTCTTTGTTGAATATCATGTGAGTTGCTATGCATGTCCGTCTTGTATGAAGTAAGGGAGATTTACCACTTATTTAATGGTTAGAGCATGCATATTGTTAGAGAAGAACATTGGGCCGCTAACTAAAGCCATGAATCATGGTGGAAGTTTCAGTTTTGGACATATATCCTCAATCTCATATGAGAAAATTAATTTTTGCTACATGCTTATGCATTAAAGAGGAGTCCATTATCTGTTGTCTATGTTGTCCCGGTAAGGATGTCTAAGTTGAGAATAATCAAAAGCGAGAAATCCAATGCGAGCTTTCTCCTTAGACCTTTGCACATGCAGCATAGAGGTACCCCTTTGTGACACTTGGTTGAAACATGTGCATTGCGATGATAATCCCGGTAATCCAAGCTAATTAGGACAAGGTGCGGGCACTATTAGTATACTATGCATGAGGCTTGCAACTTGTAGGATATAATTTACATGATGCATATGCTTTATTACTACCGTTGACAAAATTGTTTCTTGTTTTCAAAACCAAAGCTCTAGCACAAATATAGCAATCAATGCTTCCTCTCGTGAAGGGCCATTCTTTTACTTTTATGTTGAGTCAGTTTACCCATTTCTCTCCATCTCAAGAAGCAAACACTTGTGTTAACTGTGCATTGATTCTTTCATACTTGCTTATTGCACTTGTTATATTACTTTGCATTGACAACTATCCATGAGATATGCATGTTACAAGTTGAAAGCAACCGCTGAAACTTAATCTTCCATTGTGTCGCTTCAATGCCTTTACTTTGAATTTATTGCTTTATGAGTTAACTCTTATGCAAGACTTATTGATGCTTGTCTTGAAAGAACTATTCATGAAAAGTCTTTGTTGTATGATTCATTTGTTTACTCATGTCATTACCATTGTCTTGGATTGCTGCATTCATTACATGTGTTTACAATAGTATGATAAAGTTTATGATGACATGTCACTCCAGAAATTATCTTTGTTATCGTTTACCTGCTCGGGATGAGCAGAAACTAAGCTTGGGGATGCTGATACGTCTCCGACGTATCGATAATTTCTTATGTTCCATGCCACATTATTGATGATATCTACATATTTTATGCACACTTTATGTCATTATTATGCGTTTTCCGGAACTAACCTATTGACGAGATGCCGAAGGGCCGATTCTTTGTTCTCGCTGTTTTTGGTTTCGAAATCCTAGTAAGGAAATATTCTCGGAATCGGACGAAATCAACGCCCGGCATCCTATTTTTCCACGAAGCTTCCGAACACCCGAGAGTCGCCGGAGGGGAGCCACGGTGGGCCCAGGAGGTAGGCCGGCGCGGCCCAGGCCCTGGCCGTGCCGCCTTACCCTCTCACCGCCTCTTCGACCCTCTGACGGCGCCTCTTCGCCTATTTAAGCCCCCTCGACCTAAAACCTCGAGACGGAAAAGCCACGGTACGAGAAACCTTCCAGAGCCACCGCCATCGCGAAGCCAAGATCCGGGGACGGGAGTCTCCGTTCCGGCACGCCGCCGGGATGGGAAGTGCCCCGGAAGGCTCCTCCATCGACACCACCGCCATCTTCATCACCGCTGCTGTCTCCCATGAGGAGGGAGTAGTTCTCCATCGAGGCTCGGGGCTGTACCGGTAGCTATGTGGTTCATCTCTCTCCTATGTACTTCAATACAATAATCTCATGAGCTGCCTTACATTATTGAGATTCATATGATGATGCTTGTAATCTAGATCTCATTATGCTAGTCAAGTGGATTTTACTTATGTGATCTCCGGAGACTCCTTGTCCCACGTGTGTAAAGGTGACAGTGTGTGCACCGTGTGGGTCTCTTAGGCTATATTTCACAGAATACTTATTCACTGTTATGAATGGCATAGTGAAGTGCTTATTTATATCTCTTTATGATTGCAATGTGTTTTGTATCACAATATATCTATGTGCTACTCTAGTAATGTTATTAAAGTAGTTTATTCCTCGTGCACGGTGTAATGGTGACAGTGTGTGCATCGTGTTAGTACTTGGCGTAGGCTATGATTGTGATCTCTTGTAGATTATGAAGTTAACTATTGCTATGATGGTATTGATGTGATCTATGCCTCCTTTCGTAGCGTGAAGGTGACAGTATGCATGATATGTTAGTACTTGGTTTGGTTATGTTGATTTGTCATGCACTCTAAGGTTATTTAAATATGAACATCGAATATTGTGGAGCTTGTTAACTCCGGCATTGAGGGTTCGTGTAATCCTACACAGTTAGTGGTGTTCATCATCCAACAAGAGGGTGTAGAGTCTAGCATCTATCTATTTATTCTGTTATGTGATCAATGTTGAGAGTGTCCACTAGTGAAAGTATGATCCCTAGGCCTTGTTCCTAAATACTGCTATCGCTGCTTGTTTACTGTTTTACTACTGCCTGCAATATTACCACCATCAACTACACACCAGTTCTGGACAGCAAAGCACTTTTCTGGTGCCGTTGCTACTATTTATTCATACCACCTGTATTTCACTATCTCTTCGCCGAACTAGTGCACCTATTAGGTGTGTTGGGGACACAAGAGACTTCTTGCTTTGTGGTTGCGGGGTTGCATGAGAGGGATATCTTTGACCTCTTCCTCCCTGAGTTCGATAAACCTTGGGTGATCCACTTAAGGGAAACTTGCTGCTGTTCTACAAACCTCTGCTCTTGGAGGCCCAACACTGTCTACAAGAATAGAAGCTCCCGTAGACATCAAAGGGCCGGCCCATTGAGCAAGTGGGGTCCACGATATAGCAAGTGGGCCGGCCCAATAAGATAGTGGGCCGGGCCAAGAACACTGGTGGGTCCCACATTCCTGTTAAAGGGCCGGCCCAGTTTGTAAGTGGGGTCCACCATAACGTAATTGGGCCGGCCCAACAAGATAGTGGGCCGGGCCAAAAACACAGGTGGGTCCCACTTTCCTGTTAACGGGCCGGTCCAGTTTGTATGTGGGGTCCACCACAGAAGCAATTGGGCCGGCCCAACAAGATAGTGGGCCGGGCCAAAACACATGTGGGTCCCACTATCCTTTTAATGGGCCGGCCCATTTGATAGTGGGGTCCACAACAGAAGCATGTGGGCCGGCCCAAGTAGAGTGTGGGGTCCACGATAAATCAAGTGGGCTGGCCCAATAAGTAAGTGGGCCAGCCCATTTAGTTGCTGTTTATATGCCGGCAAAATAGGCGCTTTAGGATTTTGCGGGCCGGCACATATGTGATTTCGCTTAATTGGGGCGTTTAAGGGATGGGAATTTGTGATTTAGATACTGAGAATATTTACGCAGCACATGATTTCTGTTGGATAGCCTCACTTACCACGAGCACCATAGAAAAAATGCGCGAAAGAACTATAAAAACTAATTAAATATTACATCAGCTGCAAGGCTTTGAAAAAATATTACAGAACCCAGAGAAATTGAATGGTAATTAAACCTAGCAATTCAATGAAGCCATTCGGCAATCTTTTAAGTTGTCCATGCACCACCTATATCTGAAACAAAGACATTACAAGTTAAGACAACAACAATGGAAAGGCAAAGACACTACAATATTGTTTGCCAAAGAATTTGGAACTCATCATTTCGTCGTTATAACAAGATCGTTGTAATGCGCACAATAAGCAAACAAAGAGTGCATGCCGCATACCAACAGCCAATATAACGAGCACGTTAAAATGAAACAACGAGACTTACTACTGTCGAGTCCCATGCAAACCAACATGTTCGGGGAGTACAAAATTGGCATGAACAACATAGTAGCAGGCTATAAATTTTGTAACAACGACCGAGCAAGATGAAGTTATGATGGCTACATCTACAGAGCAGGGAATGTAAACCAAAAATAGAAGTTACGATGGCAAAAGCTAAAGAGGAGGGAATGTGAACCAACATGTGCCAAGTGCAATTACTTCAAATTGGCCGTGAACTAAATAATACTCCTGAACTTGTAGTGAAGGGGATGCAAATCAAGATGTTTCGGGATATAAACTTGTAATGAGCAACACATAGAGGATAGTTAATGCTGGAGCTTAGGATGGACCAGATACAAAATATAGTGGGATCACCTGTGAACTTGTATAAGAGGGAATGCAAACCAATATGTTCAGCATTCCATATGTGAGTGTCATGCCAAGTCAGAGAAACAAGTCAATAATGCAGCTTTTGAAGAACAAGATGGCACACAAAATTATTATCTAGTAGTATGACAAGTATATTTGTACTACAGGCTAGATAGCACAGTGATAGCATGCCAAACTAAGTCCTTACTTTGTTAGCTTACAATGAACTAGATACAAAACAATGGCATCACCTGTAGTACATGGAATGCAAGCCAACATGTTCATGGAGTAAAAAATTGGCGCAAACAACATAGTAGCAGGCCATAAGTTTTGTAACAACGACTGAGCAAGATAAAGTTATGATGGCTAGATCTACACAGCAGGGAATGTAAACCAAATATAGAAGTTACGATGCCAAAAGCTATAGAGCAGGGAATGCGAACCAACATGTGCAATTACTTAAAATTGGCCATGAACTAAATAATAGCAGGATGTTACTATAATAGCTAGGAATAAAACAGATAGGAGTTATAATGGCATCACTCATAAACTTGTAGATAAGGGAAACAAACCAATTTGTTTCGGGATATAAAGTTGTAATGAGCAACACATATAGGCAGTTACTTTGTTAGCTTACGACGAAGTAGATAGAAATAACAATGGCATCACCTGTAGTACAGGGAATACAAACCAACATGTTCGGGGAGAACAAGATTGGCATGAACAAAATAGTAGCAGCCTATAATTTTTGTAACAACGACTGAGCAAGATAGAAGTTATGATGGCTACATCTACAGAGCAGGGAATGCAAACCAAAATGTTCAATCGCTTAAAGTTAGCAATGAAGTAGAAAATAGCAAGGTATTACGGTCATAGCTAGGAATGAACTAAAAGAGCTTCAGACAAACAAGCATCTGAACCCAAAACATGGCGCTAAAACAAGGGACTTACATTAGGAGAAGCACTCGTGGGAGTCACAGCAGATCTTCCTGGGGTTGATAGATCCGGTGATGAAGTACGCTACATGTGCTACTTGGGGTTGGAGAGACGGCCATTACACTTCATGGTTACTCATCTCATCTGCAAAAACGTAACGGCGCGTCGTTAGCACAAACAGGTTCCCCCAAGAGTAAACAAGAACTTGCAGGCAAGCAATAGAAAAGCGACAGTAGAAGAGTTTAGATCATGCACGGCGCCGGTGAAGCAGATCCGGTTCATGCACAGCGGTGTCGGTGAGCAAGATCGGATGCGGTGGACGACGGATCCGGCGAAGCGGCTCCGGTGGGGTGGACGATACCGAAGCTGAAGCGACTGCGGTAGACTGCTGGATGAGCATATGGTTTCGAGGTTCGGCGGGGATGATCCGGTCCGGTTGATGACGGCGTCGATGAAGCGGCTCCGGCAGGCAGCCGGATGACGAGGATCGCGAGGGCTCGGGTAGGCCAGGGAAGTCCGGCGGGGATGTTCCGGTGCGGTGGTCGTGGAGGTGGGAGAGAGGGACTTGGGAAGTTCCGGTGGGTGGTCTGAGGGAAATGAATTTTTTTTGGGAGGGTTTCCGGGCTAGGGAGGTGGTGATCCAAAAATGACGGGCATACCCCCCACCAACCGACTTTGCTGTCATCTCCACAGGGGTAGAATGGGAATTTGAAAGCGTGTGAAATTTTTGTATTTTGTGGGCGGGAAGATTTGCCGCTATGAGATTTTGAATTTGGCTACCGTCCAAGTATAATGATAAAAAATTGTGACACCGTACTAGTACCTCTGTTCAAGGCCGAGTGCAAAATCAAATCATCATAACAATAAATAACGGTCACTACCATGATCATGTTCTATCTCTGAAATTAGCGTATCCGCTAGATCTTGCAAAGTATAATGATAAAAATAATTGTGAGACCGTACTAGTACTTCTCTTCTAGGCCGAGTGCAACAACAAATCATCATCACGTTGAAAATTTGTTACCATGATCATGATCTATCTCTAAAATTGGCGCATCCACTATATCTTGCAAAGTATAATGATAAAGAATTTGTGAGACGGTACTTCTGTTCAAGCCCGAGTGCAACATCAAATCATCATCACGTTGAAAATTTGTTACCATGATCATGATCTATCTCTAAATTTGGCGCATCCGGTAAATCTTGCAAAGTATAATGATAAAGAAATTGTGAGACAAGTAGTAGTACTTCTGTTCAAGGTCGAGTGCAACATCAAATCATCATCACGTTGAAAATTTGTTACCATGATCATGATCTACCTCTGAAAATGGGCGCATCCGCTAAAACTTGCAAAGTATAATGATACAAAATTGTGAGACCGTACTAGTACTTATGTTCAAGGTCGAGTGCAACATCAAATCATCATTACATTGAAAAGTGTGTTACCATGATCATGATCTATCTCTGAATTTGGCGCATCCGCTAAATCTCGCAAAGTATAATGATAAAAAAATTGTGAGAATGTACTAGTACTTATGTTCAAGGCCGAGTGCAGGATCAAATCATCATCACGTTGAAATTTGTTACAACGATCATGACATATCTCTAAAATTGGCGCATCCGCTAAATCTCGCAAAGTATAATGATAAAAAAATTGTGAGATTGTACTAGTACTTATGTTCAAGGCCGAGTGCAGGATCAAATCATCATCATGTTGAAAATTGTTACAACGATCATGACATATCTCTGAAATTGGCGCATCCGCTAAATCTTGCATGTGGCGCATCTCATTGCGGAGCAATAGGCCAGTGCTATCAAGGTTGAGGCGTCAGTAGCGTCATCGGGCTCTCCTCTTTTGAAAGATCTTCTACATGGCGCGGCGCACCGCCCGTCGAGAAGCAGTCACATGTGATACCGAGGTGGAGACGTCGCCGGCATCCTCGAGGCGCGACCGCACTTCTACGAGCCAGCGTCGACTCAAGGTATGAATCCTTGCGTTGTCGCGCCCTTCTTCCGATGAAGTGGGGTGCCTTAGATTTATTGTTCTTCTCTTACGATTATTTCGAGCCGAACATGTGTGCTCTTTCTCTGAATATATTGCTTGAAAAGCTAACCAAGTTACTTAAATTCACTTCATTCTTAATCTTGCGTGCTAATTTTGTTATTTTTGCTGACAGTGGTGCGCGCAAGGAGATTTATTTGTGGGTGTGCTGAGCTGTTAGGCAGTGGCGGACGCAGCAAAGAATTGGAGGGGGGCACACCCCCAAAAAAAAATTTGCGCCGTCAAAATTGTGAAAAACGTTTGCCAAATGAACAATATATAAGGCTCTGTTGGGATGTTTATATTGGGAGACTTGTCATTGCGTTTAGTTGAATGTTGATAACCTAGGATATTGAGATTGAATGCCAATATTTCTGTTTGGATATTTAGATATTTAGAAGCTCGACTTAATATGGAGGGTGAATGCCAAAATAGTCGGATCAACTTTGAAATTCTGAAAAACTAAGAAACAATGTGTACAACACAAGGAGCTCGGTGGAACCACGCGCTAGGGTTTCCGTCTCGCCGCCGCCGCTCCGGCCGCCGGCGGGGCGGGCGCCGCGTGTCCGCGTTTTTGAGATCGTCCACAACCACCTCAACATTTTGCTACATATATGCAACTCAGTGAGGAAAATATCTTCAGTACTTTACATTTTTGTGACATACAACAAGCACCCATTTTCTGAACATCGATTCATTATTTTAGGAATTATTAAAAACTAAACTTTTCAATGTGGGGAGAATAGCTGAATATGGGCAATTTTAAGTTTTGAACACTTAACACTAACACACAGTATAGCACATGGAAATAGAAACAGAGAATGGGGAGGCGGAAGCGGACACTGGACGTGGACCTGCTAGAGCGCAGTGGTGTGGCGGCCGGCGGGAAGAGCCGGGGAAGGTGTACAATGGCGGTCGGCGGCCAGCGCTGCGGCGGCCGAGCCCCAGCCCGCTTCTTTTTGAGCGTCGAGCGGCGGCCATCCGCAAGCCTCAGAAGTGCAGAGGGAGTCCAGAAAGGGGGCAGTGACGAGCGGATAGGCTAACAGGCGGGCGACAGCCCCGGACGGGAGAGAGCGTAGAGGGCGAAGCGAGAGATTGGCGGCGGCGCGGCGGGGAATTGTGTGGTCGCTCACCTGGTCTCTCGTCGATCCTTGATACGAGACAGGCTTATTGGGCCTTTTTCAGCACTTAAATTAGGTGTATCAAAAACGTTTTCAACAATTCTGGGTGCCCCCCCCGCTGCGTACGCCCATGCTGTTAGGCCTAAGTCGAAATCCTCAGCTAAACGAGGCCTCAGCTTAACACATAAAAAAGGTGTTCAATCTCGCCCACAATGTCCTCTTCTTTCCTCTTCCTTTATTGGAACTTGTTTTGCAGACAAGGAAAGTGGCACATGTAATGTGAGAAAAACCCTCTTAGCCAAAATCAGCTACGAGCAAGATTTTCTGTATTGTAGATGCCCCAATTGACTCTCATCCCCAATGTAGTCTTTTTTTATGTCAGTATAGACTTCTTTACATGGCATGCATTTGCCTAATGAGCAGCATTGTATTGCCATTCTAGCCAACCTGATCGATATGTCAAGCTTCATGCAGGAGATGCCATGTTTAATTTACTCCCTCACTCCGATCCATATTTCTTGGTGTAAAATGAATGTGAATCGAAGGGAGTACTTTTCTTAGATAGTACTATACCAGTTCAAAAAAAGTACTACTCCTACTACATCACAAATGCATCAAAAGAGTACTACATCACAAGACCACCACGGTTGTACTAGTAGAGTTTAATGCTGAACTTCCAAAGGGAATAAGATTACACATATGAACTTTAAACAGGACCAGGAGCATGAGGGCCAGCAACGGGGGCGTTGACCGGGAACAAGCCGGGCAAGACGTAATTCCGGAGGAAGAGGCCATATGCTGCGTGCTTGGCCTTGGTTGCAGGGCGGTGCTTCCCCGATGTACTTAGGCCTACACCCGTCGCATGCTGGATCGGGCTGCGGATGTCCTTCTGGAGGATTTTGCCACAGAATGGGCAAAATAGCTCCCCGCGCATGCGGAAACGAATTTCACCACCCTTCAGCCGCTTCATAACGTAGCGGCTCTTCTGGTCCCTGCGCTCCTTGTTGTCGTCCATGTCATCAGAATATTCCTGTGAATTATAAAGTACATAATAATCAGGTGTTTAATGACAGATCGAATAAATACTCGCACTATCATAAGCAAACCTTAGAAACCCTAAAATTAAATGTGTAGAACAAGTAAATGGCAGAAGAAATCATACTAAATCACGAGAAAACCCTATGAACAGCAATGAACATAAGCCACAACAATTGCAAGTCCACTAAGTATGAACACATAAATTAATTATATGACTAATCAAGCCAACTACATGGCAGATTAGTCGAAATTAAACTAGAATCTGACCGTACGAACCGTAGAATCAAGTACGTCTACAAGAACAAGGTAGGAGATCAAATCAATCAAGAACCAGGTTCGTGCAAACCACGTGAACAGTAATATGACACAAAGAGGATCGGGACAGTTTCGGTAAAAGAGCGAGTACCTCCTCGTCGTCACCCTCGACATCCTCCTGGAACTGAACGTTTGGGCCGAAATCGTCGAAGGGGTCGAGGTCCGCGTCCAGCACCGGGTCTAGGAAGACCTCGCCGTGGTGGCCTGCAACGCCTTGCAGATCTTCGGCGGGAGCAACGGCGTTGCTATCCACCTTCTCCTCGACGGCCAGGACGCCCGTTTCGACCGAGGTCGAAGAATCAGACAAGCAGAGGAGACGAGCGGCCTGGGTGCCCGGTGAAGCCTCACCCGCCGCGACGGCCACTACCGCAGAGGAATCCTCTGCGCGAGCGGCCGCCGATTGCTCCGCCTCGTACGCAAGACCTGTCTTCATGCTGCTGCGGTTGGAAACGAGGAAGTCGATGCCTCGGAGGTGCGGTGAGTTGATGGGGGTTTTTCACGAGTGTGGGGGAGGGGAGAGGACGAGCTCGCGAGAGACGATGAGGCCGATTATTTTATAGCCTCGACTCTCCGTATCGAGTTGTGGACGCGTGAAGTCGTGCATGTACTCGATTTTCCACTTTCCGAGAAACGTGTACAAACCTTTTTTTCTTGGACCATTTAACTTCATGTGGGGCTCATGTATACCAATACTTCTAAACGTCATAAGTAATTCACAATCATTCAGAAAAATATGAGACCTTAACATTTTATTGTTTGTGTCGGATATTGTCCATGAAAAATAACATCCTTCAAAAAATAAATCCCCTATGCCAATCCGGCCATGCCCGTCTACTCCAACTAGCTTCCTCGAGTAATTTGTCACCTTACATTCTTAAAATGAACCAAAATTTGGCACAGGGGCAACACGTGGAAAATGATGTTACCATTCTCTCTTCCCATTTTTGTTTGAATTTTTCAAAATTTTCATGCCCTAACGGAAAAAATGTATGTTCCTTCTATGAAGCATGTATCAAATGGCATTACCAAAACCTGGGGGTGGCGGGGCACATGGTGGTGTGATGATACATCACATTTGGACCACACAACACAATTTGGACCAACAAAAAAAATTCAACCACCCTACACAAACCCTGGTCAAAACTAGTTTGACCAATATTACAAAAGTTGTACATAATTCAGAAACCGTCAGAAATATACGAAGCATTCCGGAGTCAATACTGAAGACAAAGCAATTATGCCAAAAGACGAAGGCAGGGGAGGAACAGGTCTTGCTATATTGCACAGCAAAGCCAAATTCAACTTTTCATTGATTGCAAAATTCTGGCTGCAATTAGCACACCCTGGTCTCCTGATGTCGCAATAGTTGGCTGCTGGGAGCGGAGACACTCGACTTCCTTCTTCAACTTATCGCACTCTGTGCGAACTTTCAAGTACTTCGTCTCGAAATATTGTGCATGTTCAGCATGCAACTCCACTTCCTGTCGAAAACTTTCACAGTCACAGTTGCAATCACACTGACCAGCCTTGTCAGTGACCACACTCATCGGTGGCTGGGCGCGTAGTTCCTTGACTTCCTTCTTCAACTTCTTACACTCAGCGACAACGTCTGAGTACCGTTTATCAAAAGAAGATTGCACGGAACGGGCATTCTCCTCCGACATGGCACGATCTAAAATGCACCTGCCCACGAGGTGGCGGATTTTCTTATGAAGGATGGTGTTGTGGCCCTTGATCTGGTCCAGTTTCACGGAGAATCGTGTTATCACATCTGCATTGCAAATTCAACAGCAATGAAGTATGCAGAGTTGATACGTCTCCGACGTATCGATAATTTCTTATGTTCCATGTCACATTATTGATGTTATCTACATGTTTTATGCACACTTTATGTCATATTCGTGCATTTTCTGGAACTAACCTATTAACAAGATGCCGAAGTGCCGATTCTGTCGTTTTCTGCTGTTTTTGGTTTCAGAAATCCTAGTAACGAAATATTCTCGGAATTGGACGAAATCAACGCCCAGGGTCCTATTTTGCCACGAAGCTTCCAGAAGACCGAAGAGGAGACGAAGTGGGGCCACGAGG
The DNA here is from genome assembly GCF_022539505.1 of Lolium rigidum. Classification (NCBI taxonomy): domain Eukaryota; kingdom Viridiplantae; phylum Streptophyta; class Magnoliopsida; order Poales; family Poaceae; genus Lolium; species Lolium rigidum. Next base: position 330,079,483 of record NC_061514.1, on the reverse strand, counting down.
TGGCCACACCCTAGGGCGGCGCGGCCCCACCCTTGGCCGCGCGGCCCTGTGGTGTGGGCCCCTCGTGCCGCCTCCTGACCTGCCCTTCCGCCTACTTAAAGCCTCCGTCGCAAAACCCCCAGTACCGAGAGCCACGATACGGAAAACCTTACTGAGACGCCGCCGCCGCCGATCCCATCTCGGGGGATCCAGGAGATCGCCTCCGGCACCCTGCCGGAGAGGGAATCATCTCCCGGAGGACTCTACGCCGCCATGGTCGCCTCCGGAGTGATGTGTGAGTAGTCTACCCCTGGACTATGGGTCCATAGCAGTAGCTAGATGGTTGTCTTCTCCCCATTGTGCTTCATTGTCGGATCTTGTGAGCTGCCTAACATGATCAAGATCATCTATCCGTAATTCTATATGTTGCGTTTGTTGGGATCCGATGAATAGAGAATACTTGTTATGTTGATTATCAAAGTTATGTCTATGTGTTGTTTATGATCTTGCATGCTCTCCGTTACTAGTAGATGCTCTGGCCAAGTAGATGCTTGTAACTCCAAGAGGGAGTATTTATGCTCGATAGTGGGTTCATGCCTCCATTGATATCTGGGACAGTGACAGAAAGTTCTAAGGTTGTGGATGTGCTGTTGCCACTAGGGATAAAACATTGGTGCTATGTTCAAGGATGTAGTTACTGATTACATTACGCGCAATACTTAATGCAATTGTCTGTTGTTAGCAACTTAATACTGGAGGGGGTTCGGATGATAACCTGAAGGTGGACTTTTTAGGCATAGATGCATGCTGGATGGTGGTCTACGTACTTTGTCGTAATGCCCAATTAAATCTCACTATACTCATCATAATATGTATGTGCATGGTCATGCCCTCTTTATTTGTCAATTGCCCAACTGTAATTTGTTCACCCAACATGCTTGTTTATCTTATGGGAGAGACACCTCTAGTGAACTGTGGACCCCGGTCCAATTCTCTATACTTGAAATACAATCTACTGCAATACTTGTTCTACTGTTTTCTGCAAACAATCATCTTCCACACAATACGGTTAATCCTTTGTTACAGCAAGCCGGTGAGATTGACAACCTCACTGTTTCGTTGGGGCAAAGTACTTTGGTTGTGTTGTGCAGGTTGCACGTTGGCGCCGGAATCCCTGGTGTTGCGCCGCACTACATCCCGCCGCCATCAACCTTCAACGTGCTTCTTGGCTCCTCCTGGTTCGATAAACCTTGGTTTCTTTCTGAGGGAAAACTTACTGCTGTGCGCATCATACCTTCCTCTTGGGGTTCCCAACGAACGTGTGAGTTACACGCCATCAAGCTCTTTTTCTGGCGCCGTTGCCGGGGAGATCAAGACACTCTGCAAGGGGAGTCTCCACTTCCCAATCTCTTTACTTTGTTTTTGTCTTGCTTAGTTTTATTTACTACTTTGTTTGCTGCACTAAATCAAAATACAAAAAAAATTAGTTGCTAGTTTTACTTTATTTGCTATCTTGTTTGCTATATCAAAAACCCCAAAAAATTAGTTACTCGCATTTATTTTATCTAGTTTGCTTTATTTACTACTGTTAAAATGGCCAACCCTGAAAATACTAAGTTGTGTGACTTCACAACCACAAATAATAATGATTTCTTATGCACACCTATTGCTCCACCTGCTACTACAGCAGAATTATTTAAAATTAAACCTGCTTTACTAAATCTTGTTATGCGAGAGCAATTTTCTGGTATTAGTTCTGACTAGCAGAATGCCCGTGCGTTGCTACGGCCGACTTAAGATTTTCTTATCATATATGTTGCCGGATACACATGCAAATTCGTGTAGAGATAGCCACTTAATATTTCAAAGAGGAATACATCCTCCGTTCTCTTTTAATTGATTCTAATTTAGTACACCTTTAGAGAGTAGATTTTATTTTTCCTTAAAAGGTAATTCGATTGATAGCTAGAATTTGGTATCACATACATACAAAGCAACAACCCAACAATTATCTCTTGTGACTAAGATTTATTTTCGATCATATCCTGGAGGTGGTGGTTTTAAGTAATAGCTTACGGTAAAATCTCTTTTTTTGGGAAAGTTGTAGTACATACATCAGCTAATGCAAATAATATTTGTATTGGAAGAGACTTAAGATATCACGACTTATAAACCGAAAGAGATGATGATGTTATGACCGGTCTGGTCTACCGCCGGAGGGGGCCCACTGGCCTGGCCGGCCAGGCTTAGTTAGGGGCTTAGCCCAATTAGCAGATTAGGGTTTCGCAATTTCTCTTATAAATACAAGTTGTAATAGACAAGATCAGGCAAGCAATAAACAATCTTTTGTTGCCGACTCCCTCAGGTGTCGGAGTTCCCAAACCCTAGCCGCCTCCCTGCCGTGTGCGCCGCCTCTCCCCAAGCCGCGCGACGGCGCCCTGCCGCCGGCGCCCTCGCCTCCGCACGCACGCCGTCCCCTCCTTCCCCTACAACCTTCGCCCTAGGCCTGGTAGATACTCTCGTTCTACCAGATGATAGATCATTTGTTACAGTATTACCGTATTGCTGCCGTCTCTCTCCATTATTTGTATGTAGTTCTGTTTTCTGTGTATGTACAACTATTTCCCCTGATCCGATTACTTAACATGGTTTAGGAGTTTCAAAAAATATGCAAAAAAATCCGAATGTGGCCAATGTTGTATCATCTGAATATGCATATTTTTTAAATATCCAAATTTTATCAGATTTTGTCATTATTGTGTAACCTACAGTATAAAGAATTTGGCATTGCGATTTTGCATGTTTGCAGGTTACAACATTGACTATGTCCAGATTTTTTTCGATAATTATTTTAAACATATAAGTACGATTTTTGATTTATTTTTTAAATAATTCACGCTCATCCTAGTGGCTTCTACAAATTTTGAGACGCAAATGAAACTGGCTAGCACATGCTGCAGCATCAGTCAATCCATTAAGAGAGCAGAGAGAATGTTTCCTCTAATGTAACATCCCTGTTTTGCTAAACCCTAATTAGGAATTGTTTGTGCATTCATGAGCATCATATAAATGCATTAAGAAAAATTTGCATTTTAAAATAAAGTGGAAACCCTAATGGGTGCAAACTCTCCTCTATTTAAATTCTTCCAAAATGTTTCAAACTTTCAAAACCAACATATGTGGAACCTCAAATAGATGAGGAAGGCCACTAAATATTTTCCCTAAAGTTTGTAAGTTATTTTGGATCTTCAAAAGGTTGCCAAATGCCAAAATAGAGTGGGTTTTCCCCCTGTTTTAATTCTTCCAGGAAAACCCCCAAAGGCCAGGGGGCTCCTTGTAAAATCGCCCTTTGTCTTCTTCCTTGGACAGGCAGGCACCTGCGTGCCCTGCCCTGGTGCCCCGCGCTACCACCTCCTGCTCGCCGCCGTGGTGAGCGAGGAGACCACCCCGAGCCTCGCACGCCTCCCCCTCGTCCCTATCTTTTCCCCTCCCTCGCGATGCTTCTCTTCCTCTCCTCTCTGCAACTCCCGACCAAACCCTAGCCCACGGCCGCTCGCCGTCGCCGCCGTTCCGGCCACCCCCACGCCCAGCCGAGCAGCTCCCGAGCTCCGCCGTGCTCTCGTCTACCTCCTCCACCAAGCAGCGGCCGCCGGGGAGCCCTCTACAACGCCAATCGGGCGACCTCTGCCGCGCCGGCCACCGCCTCTCGCCGGTGATTCCGGCCACCTCCGGCGACGCTGTCTTCACCGGCCTGCTCAGGGTGAGCCCCTGGTTCTTCCCATGCCCTTGGCCCGCTCCAGCTCTCTCTCTAGCGCCACCGCCACGCGAGCCTGCAAGCGCCGCCGTCGGCCATCGCCGCCGTGGTCGCTCCGGCGACCATTGGTGGGCGGCGCCGCCACCAAAAGCCTCCCCGCATCGAGCTGCATCTCTTGCCCCCGCGCACGCGCCCTATTACGGCATGAATCGGCCGATTGATGCTCCACCTGCGAGCTCAAGGTCGTGCTGATGTCAGCATGACGTCAGCATGACGCAATAAAGCTTTTTCTATTTTCTGTTTATTTTCAGTAATTCATAAGTAATTCATTTTAATTCAGAAAAATGTGTATAATATATCAAAATCTTCAGAAAAATGAGATCTACACTTTAGGATCAAAATCATGCATTGTTAAACAACTTTGAACCCTGTCCTTAATAGAAGAACAAATGAACCCTTTTCTTTAATATGCGGGGTTTATGGAATTGCAAAGTATTATGCATTCCAACCCTATTTAAATTGATGAGCATGTTATAGGATCACTTTCATTACTATTAATATGGCATATCATCATCCTTGAGTGTGCATTGCATTATGCCATGTATTGAATGTTATTTTCTTATTTCTAGTGTTTGCTTCTTCGCGATCGATAGAGCACGAGTTCGAGACGATGAAATCCGACAATGACGCAGATCAATACTTGTCCACCGACGAACAAGTCAAGCATGGGATCTCCGAAGATCCACATTGATTTGTCAGGGACAAAGGCAAGCCCTAGCCTGGTTCATATAAGTTTTGCAAATGCTTTTACTCTGGTTCCTACATATTGCATACGATTCAACTGTCTTTTATCGATAGGTAGAGTTATCCTATCTATTGCATGTTCCACCCTTGTAGCCTCAAATACTTGATCCACTGCTCCTAGCATAACTAGGTTTGGCATGTGTGCGTCGCGAGAGCCTTTATCTCTTTATGCTTAGCCATGCTTAGTTTGTTACGCTACTACTCCGGTCTTCGGACTGGAGCCTTACAATGAAATGAAAATAGCATGACAGGTTGACGTGGTAAATATAGAGATGTTGATAAACATGATTAAAGGCTCAGACGAGAGGCCACATTGGGATGTGGTGGGTTGTTTCGTTTCTGCCGACCCTAGGAACCGAGTTCTCGCCTCTTGAACCAAGACTGAGCGTACAACCACGCGAGGCCCTATTATGGTACCCTCTCGACTCACTAACTTGCCTAGTAGATTCCATGAGTCACATAGTTTGCGTGTTATCTGGACATATGCATTGCATTCTGCTTTGGGGGAAAAGGTACATAATAGGTAGGTAAGCGTGGCCGTGGTGGCTGGGGTTAGAGTCCCTGGGGAAACCCACCTCGCCTCACATCGTTAAGGACCGACTTCGAGACTTGACCCGTTACGGCGGAACAATCCTTAGCGCGTGACTCATGGTCTCGGCGACAGCAAGGTAAAGGTCGTGGTCAACCATTCTCTGCCGGCTTTCCAAGGAAGAGAGCTAATGTTCTGGCACTAAGAATCGGTTGGCACGTGTGGGTAAAGTTGTGCACCCCTGCAGGGTTAAATCTTTTCGAAAAGCCGTGTCCACGGTTACGGATGACTTGGGAATGGATTCTGTGATCATAGACAACATGAACCTAATCGTAAAACTTGGCAAACAATGTGTGCTTACGGACACCTTCTTCGGGTGTTGAGGGGGTGATCCGAGGATAGTGGTTCGAGATGATGAAGATTGGTGGATACAATATGATGATCAGTAGAGATAGAGAGGTCGCTCTCTTATCCCCTTTTAAAGGTTCTGAGTAGTCGAGCTTCTCTTCTCTCTTATCTTACAAAGGAAAACCGGCTTTACGCAAAAGAAGATCTACCAGAAACCCCGCATACATGCTTTGCTAAAAGGTTGTACTAAGTCCCTGTACTCAGCTTTGCATGCTTTTGTTTCAGAATAAGTCGCTCCAACAGATGGTGGTTTCTAGTCGACATCCACGAGTAGCTTGGGGTTCCCAGGTGGCAGCCTGGAATCTATGGGCTGGGACATCGCCGTTATGCTCCTGGCCTCTTAGGCCTTTTGCTATCTTGCTATGTCTAATAGCATAACTTCGCTTCCGTTGATTGATGAATGCCAGGTCAGTGACCTCTGCTTGTAATTCTTTGGTTCTTTGCTCTTTTATGAGCTTGTATTACCTTCTTGAGTCGTAGAGTCACTGTTGTGTTACCGATTCTCTCACTGTAGTCTCTCGAGCTCTAGGTTAGGCTTATGTCAGATGAAGATCTGGTATTTGTCTAACCCTGATCCCGGGGGTGCCACATCTAATATCAATTTAGCCTAATGAAGCTCCTCGCATGCCCTCTTTCTGTGAGATTGAAGCATTTTTTTAAGCTTGTCGGATTGAAGCATTGCACGTAGTAGCATTAATTCCCTTCTCTCAGGTACTACCTTGGGGATCAAAGGTGCCTGAACCTATGTTAAGAAAAAGGTGCCTGAACCTGAATCGCTGCCGCTTGCCATGAACCTTAGCTAAGAATTGTAGCTGGTGGAGCTCTAGCTGCCCGAGCTCGTGGGCCTCGACCTAGTGGTGGTCACTTCTCCAGGGTCGACTGTCGCGGATCGCGAGCGCCTCACGCCCCGTCCAGCCCGCTTCTCGGTACGTACGAGCCGCCATGACTAATGGCTCTTGCCACGCGACATGCATGTCGTCCAGGAGCTGTCGGCCGCAGCTTTGTGCCGGAGTGTGAGGGTTGTGCCAGTGCGGCCAAGCGCCGGAGTAAGAGGGCGGCTCGGCCAAGCGCCGGTGCAAGAGCACGTCACGCGTGAAGGGAATCAAAGATTATTCAGAGCTCAGCGTCGGGCCCAACGCGTCCTATTGAAGGGCAGCGGAGGGACTAGGAGTGTATGTTGCAGGCGCCTCTACAGCAGCGGGAACGGCACCAAAGGAGACAAGATATCCATGCTCCTCCTCTGCCAGCCCTACCGACATGACGGTGCTCCCGCGGAACTCTCGACTTCATCGCGCTTGTGCCCCGGACGGAATCGTGGGAGGGATCGCCTGCTCCGCTTCTCGTCGCTTTCTCCTCTGTTTTTAAGCTGCGGCCAAGGACAGCGCCGTTGAGGGTAGTGCCTCGGCGGCGGCTTACATCTACAGAATCGACCCTCCCGATCGATCTGATCGGAAGTGGTCGTGCCTCGTGCGTGCTTGGTCCTTCTTGGAAGGAGTCCTGCTCGTGAGTAACCCGGACTCATGGACAGACTCTGATTGCTTTTCTTACGTACGCACGACATGGTTTCTTAATCCGTGTCTGGCTTATTAACGTACCAAGCCATCCATAGCGGTTTTTTTGACGTACATAGTAAACTCTGCAAGGTTTTTTTGACGTACCAAATTGTAGACGGATGCTGAGAGTCCCGGTTTTTTTTACGGACGAAAATTTGTTCCGGTTTTTTGGACCTACCAACACCACCGATCCGTAACTTATTAATAGAGATGATGCTGCTGCCCATCTTAATAATTTTGTTGAATTGTGTGAAATGCAAAAGTATAAATATGTAGATGGTGACATTATAAAATTAAAATTGTTCCCTTTCTCATTAAGAGGAAGAGCTAAAGATTGGTTGCTATCTACTGCCTAAGAATAGTATTGATTCATGGACTAAATGCAAGGATGCTTTTATTGGTAGATATTATCCCCCTGCTAAAATTATATCTTTGAGGAGTAGCATAATGAATTTTAAACAATTAGATACTGAACATGTTGCACAAGCATGGGAAAGAATGAAATCTTTGGTTAAAAATTGCCCAACCCATGGATCGACTACTTGGATGATCATCCAAACCTTCTATGCAGGACTAAATTTTTCTTCGCGGAATTTATTGGATTCAGCTGCTGGAGGTACCTTTATGTCCATCACTCTTGGTGAAGCAACAAAGCTTCTCGATAATATGATGATCAATTACTCTGAATGGCACACGGAAAGAGCTCCACAAGGTAAGAAGGTAAATTCTGTCGAAGAAACCTCTTCCTTGAGTGATAAGATTGATGCTATTATGTCTATGCTTGTGAATGATAGGACTAATGTTGATCCTAATAATGTTTCGTTAGCTTCATTGGTTGCACAAGAAGAACATGTTGATGTGAACTTCATTAAAAATAATAATTTCAACAACAATGCTTACCGGAACAATTCTAGTAACAACTATAGGCCATATCCTTATAATAATGGCAACGGCTATGGTAATTCTTATGGGAATTCTTACAACAATAATAGGAGTTCACCCCCTGGACTTGAAGCCATGCTTAAAGAATTTATTAGTACACAAACTGCCTTTAACAAATCTGTTGAAGAAAAGCTTGGGAAAATTGATATACTTGCTTCTAAAGTCGATAGTCTTGCTTGCTGATGTTGATCTTTTGAAATCGAAAGTTATGCCTAATGAAAATCATCATAATAAAATTGTTACTACAGCAAATGCCATCCAAGTTAGAATTAATGAGAATATAAGATTAATGGCTGAACTGCGTGCTAGGTGGGATAGAGAAGAAAATGAAAAACTAGCTAAAGAGAAGAATGTAGCTAAAGTTTGGACTATTACCACCACTAGTAATGCTAATGCTACACATGTTGCTGCACGTCCTACTATTAATAATAAAAGAATTGGTGTTAGCAATGTTTCCACTTCTAATGCAAAGCGCGAGAAATTGCCTGAAACTGCTAAAACTGCTGAAACTGCCTGTGATAAAACTGCTGAAATTTTTTCCAACATTGGGGATGATGATCCCATTGTTTTAGATTATAATGGTTTGAATTTTGATGATTTCCACATCTCTGAAGTTATAAAGTTCTTGCAAAAACTTGCTAAAAGTCCTAATGCTAGTGCTATAAATTTGGCTTTCACGCAACATATTACAAATGCTCTCATAAAAGCTAGAGAAGAGAAACTAGAGCGCGAAGCCTCTATTCCTAAAAAGCTAGAGGATGGTTGGGAGCCCATCATTAAGATGAAGGTTAAAGACTTTGATTGTAATGCTTTATGTGATCTTGGTGCAAGTATTTCTGTTATGCCTAAGAAAATTTATAATATGCTTGACTTGCCACCGCTGAAAAATTGTTATTTGGATGTTAATCTTGCTGATCATTCTACAAAGAAACCTTTGGGGAAAGTTGATAATGTTCGCATTACCGTTAACAATAACCTTGTCCCCGTTGATTTTGTTGTCTTGGATATTGAATGCAATGCATCTTGTCCCATTATATTGGGAAGACCTTTTCTTCGAACTGTTGGTGCTATCATTGATATGAAGGAAGGTAATATAAAATATCAATTTCCTCTCAAGAAAGGTATGGAACACTTCCCTAGAAAGAGAATGAAGTTACCTTTTGATTCTATTATTAGAACAAATTATGATGTTGATACTTCGTCTCTTGATAATACTTGATACACACTTTCGCGCCTAGCTGAAAGGCGTTAAAGAAAAGCGCTTATGGGAGACAACCCATGTTTTTACCTACAGTACTTTGTTTTTATTTTGTGTCTTGGAAGTTGTTTACTACTGTAGCAACCTCTCCTTATCTTAGTTTAGTGTTTTGTTGTGCCAAGTAAAGTCGTTGATAGAAAAGTTCATACTAGATTTGGATTACTGCGCAGAAACAGATTTCTTTGCTGTCACGAATCTGGGCTGTTTTCTCTGTACGTAACTCAGAAAATTATGCCAATTTACGTGAGTGATCCTCAGATATGTACGCAACTTTTATTCAATTTGAGCATTTTCATTTGAGCAAGTCTGGTGCCTCGATAAAATTCGTCAATACGAACTGTTCTGTTTTGACAGATTCTGCCTTTTATTTCGCATTGCCTCTTTTGCTATGTTGGATGAATTTCTTTGATCCATTAATGTCCAGTAGCTTTATGCAATGTCCAGAAGTGTTAAGAATGATTGTGTCACCTCTGAACATGTTAATTTTTATTGTCGCTAACCCTCTAATGAGTTGTTCTAAGTTTGGTGTGGAGGAAGTTTTCAAGGATCAAGAGAGGAGTATGATGCAACATGATCAAGGAGAGTGAAAGCTCTAAGCTTGGGGATGCCCCGGTGGTTCACCCCTGCATATTCTAAGAAGACTCAAGCGTCTAAGCTTGGGGATTCCCAAGGCATCCCCTTCTTCATCGACAACATTATCAGGTTCCTCCCCTGAAACTATATTTTTATTCCATCACATCTTATGTGCTTTGCTTGGAGCGTCGGTTTGTTTTTGTTTTTTTGTTTTGTTTGAATAAAATGGATCCTAGCATTCACTTTATGGGAGAGAGACATGCTCCGCTGTAGCATATGGACAAGTATGTCCTTAGTTTCTACTCATAGTATTCATGGCGAAGTTTCTTCTTCGTTAAATTGTTATATGGTTGGAATTGGAAAATGATACATGTAGTAATTTGCTATAATGTCTTGGGTAATGTGATACTTGGCAATTGTTGTGCTCATGTTTAAGCTCTTGCATCATATGCTTTGCACCCATTAATGAAGAAATACATAGAGCATGCTAAAATTTGGTTTGCATATTTGGTTTCTCTAAGGTCTAGATAATTTCTAGTATTGAGTTTGAACAACAAGGAAGACGGTGTAGAGTCTTATAATGTTTTCAATATGTCTTTTATGTGAGTTTTGCTGCACCGGTTCATCCTTGTGTTTGTTTCAAATAAGCCTTGCTAGCCTAAACCTTGTATCGAGAGGGAATACTTCTCATGCATCCAAAATACTTGAGCCAACCACTATGCCATTTGTGTCCACCATACCTACCTACTACATGGTATTTTCCGCCATTCCAAAGTAAATTGCTTGAGTGCTACCTTTAAAATTCCATCATTCACCTTTGCAATATATAGCTCATGGGACAAATAGCTTAAAAACTATTGTGGTATTGAATATGTAATTATGCACTTTATCTCTTATTAAGTTGCTTGTTGTGCGATAACCATGTTCACTGGGGACGCCATCAACTACTCTTTGTTGAATTTCATGTGAGTTGCTATGCATGTTCGTCTTGTCCGAAGTAAGAGCGATCTACCACCTTATGGTTAAGCATGCATATTGTTAGAGAAGAACATTGGGCCGCTAACTAAAGCCATGATCCATGGTGGAAGTTTCAGTTTTGGACATATATCCTCAATCTCATATGAGAAAATTATTAATTGTTGTTACATGCTTATGTATAAAAGAGGAGTCCATTATCACGTTGTCTATGTTGTCCCGGTATGGATGTCTAAGTTGAGAATAATCAATAGCGAGAAATCCAATGCGAGCTTTCTCCTTAGACCTTTGTACGAGCGGCATAGAGGTACCCCTTTGTGACACTTGGTTAAAACATGTGCATTGTGATGATCCGGTAGTCCAAGCTAATTAGGACAAGGTGCGGGCACTATTAGTATACTATGCATGAGGCTTGCAACTTGTAAGATATAATTTACATGATACATATGCTTTATTACTACCGTTGACAAAATTGTTTCATGTTTTCAAAATCAAAGCTCTAGCACAAATATAGCAATCGATGCTTTTCCTCTATGGAGGACCATTCTTTTACTTTCATTGTTGAGTCAGTTCACCTATTTCTCTCCACCTCAAGAAGCAAACACTTGTGTGAAGCTGTGCATTGATTCCTACATACTTGCATATTGCACTTATTATATTACTCTATGTTGACAATATCCATGAGATATACATGTTACAAGTTGAAAGCAACCGCTGAAACTTAATCTTCCTTTGTGTTGCTTCAATGCCTTTACTTTGAATTATTGCTTTATGAGTTAACTCTTATGCAAGACTTATTGATGCTTGTCTTGAAGTGCTATTCATGAAAAGTCTTTGCTTTATGATTCACTTGTTTACTCATGTCATATACATTGTTTTGATCGCTGCATTCACTACATATGCTTTACAAATAGTATGATCAAGGTTATGATGGCATGTCACTCCAGAAATTATATGTGTTATCGTTTTACCTGCTCGGGACGAGCAGAACTAAGCTTGGGGATGCTGATACGTCTCCGACGTATCGATAATTTCTTATGTTCCATGTCACATTATTGATGTTATCTACATGTTTTATGCACACTTTATGTCATATTCGTGCATTTTCTGGAACTAACCTATTAACAAGATGCCGAAGTGCCGATTCTTGTTTTCTGCTGTTTTTGGTTTCAGAAATCCTAGTAACGAAATATTCTCGGAATTGGACGAAATCAACGCCCAGGGTCCTATTTTGCCACGAAGCTTCCAGAAGACCGAAGAGGAGATGAAGTGGGGCCACGAGGTGGCCACACCCTAGGGCGGCGCGGCCCCACCCTTGGCCGCGCGGCCCTGTGGTGTGGGCCCCTCGTGCTGCCTCCTGACCTGCCCTTCCGCCTACTTAAAGCCTCCGTCGCGAAACCCCCAGTATCGAGAGCCACGATACGGAAAACCTTACTGAGACGCCGCCGCCGCCGATCCCATCTCGGGGGATCCAGGAGATCGCCTCCGGCACCCTGCCGGAGAGGGGATTCATCTCCCGGAGGACTCTACGCCGCCATGGTCGCCTCCGGAGTGATGTGTGAGTAGTCTACCCCTGGACTATGGGTCCATAGTGACAATGTATCAACTTGTCAATGCCTATGGATTGTAGGCTAGGGTTTAGCTGGAAGTAGAGGGCAAGTAGATCTTGAAGGTTTCAGCCGAAAAGTACTCGACGATTATGCGGTAGCTAGATGGTTGTCTTCTCCCCATTGTGCTTCATTGTCGGATCTTGTGAGCTGCCTAACATGATCAAGATCATCTATCTGTAATTCTATATGTTGCGTTTGTTGGGATCCGATGAATAGAGAATACTTGTTATGTTGATTATCAAAGTTATGTCTATGTGTTGTTTATGATCTTGCATGCTCTCCGTTACTAGTAGATGCTCTGGCCAAATTAGATGCTTGTAACTCCAAGAGGGAGTATTTATGCTCG